>NW_027278540.1:0-176889 GCF_030028105.1 Mobula birostris | reverse complement strand
CAACACTGGGAGGTCGTTCCTGCCTGTGGCCATCGAACTTGCAGCTCCTCCCGTGGAGAGTCAGACACCCTGAGCCAATAGACTGGTCCTGGACTTGTTTTCCATCTGGCATAGTTTGCATTTTGTTGTTTGATTGTTTGTGGTTTTTGTATTGCTATATTTACGCTCTATTCTTGGTTGGTGCGGCTGTAACGAAAACAAATTTCCCTCGGGATCAGTAAAGTATATCTATCTATCTATCTATCTAAATGCCCGACGCAGTCCTCTCATGGTCTGAGTTGACGTTCCCTTCCCTCTCTGATTCTGATATTAAATCTGATTCTGATATTAAACCTGATTCTGACATTAAACCTGATTCTGATTCTGATATTAAACCTGATTTTGATATTGAACCTGATTCTGATTCTGAGAGGGTCCAGAGAAGGTTCAAGAGAATAATCCCAGGAATGAGGAGCATTTCACAAGGAATTCTGCAGATGCTGGAAATTCAAGCAACACACATCAAAGTCACTTGTGAATGCAGCAGACCAGGCAGCATCTCTAGGAAGAGGTACAGTCGACGTTTTGGGCCGAGACCCTTCGTCAGAACTAACTGAAGGAAGAGATAGTAAGAGATTTGAAAGTGGGAGGGGGAGGGGGAGGGATGGAGCCAAGAGCTGGACAGGTGATTGGCAAAAGGGGTATGAGAGGATCATGGGACAGGGAGAAGGCAAAGGGGGAGGGGGGGGTTTGATGACTGTGCTTGTCCTCACTGGAGTTTACAATGATGAGGGTGAATCTCATTGAAATCTATCGAATATTGAAAGGCCGAGATAAGTGGATGTGGAGAGGATGTTGCCTATAGTGGGTGAGTGTAGGACCAGAGAGCAATGGGAAGAGGCAGGAGAATGGAGTTGAGAGAGATAATAAATCAGCCATGATGAAATGACGGGGCAGCATCGATGGGCTGAATAGCCAAACCCTGCTCCTATGCTTATGTCTCATGGACTCCCAAGTCTCTTTATACTGCTGATTTCTGAATTTTCTCCCCATTTAGAAAATAATCTATGCCTCTATTACTCCCACCAAAGTGTATGACCACACACTTCCCATCTTCCCGACACTGTCTTGCATCTGCCATTTCTTTGCCCATTCTCCCAATCTAAGTCCTTCTGCAGACTCCCTGCTTCCTCAACACTGCCTATCCCTCCGCCTAGCTTCATTTTGTCAACAAACTTGGCCACAAAGCTGTCAATTTTTCATCTAAATCATTGACATACAACGTGACAAGAAGTGGTTCCAATACCGACCCCTGCGACACACCACTAGTCACCGGTAGACAACCAAAAAGGCCTCCTTCAATCTCACTCTTTGTGAGAGTCAGCCAATCCCCTATCCATGCCCATACCTTTCCTGTAATACCATGGGCTCTTAGCTTGTTAAGTAGCCTTGTATGTGGCACTTTGTCAGAGGCTTTCTGAAAATCCAACTAAACAGCATTCACTGACTCTCCTTTGTCTATTCTGTCTATCTTTATTATTTCTTCAAAGAATTCCAACAGATTTGTCAGGCAAGATTTCCCCTAATGGAAACCATGCTGACTTTGGCATGTGCCTCCAAGTACCCTGAAACCTCATCTTTAATCATAGAGACCAATATGGTTCCAACACTGAAATCAGGCTAACTGGCCTAAAATTTCCTTTCTTCTGCCTCCCCCCCCCTTCTTAAAGATTGGAGTGACATTTATAATTTTCCACTTCTCCAGAATCTCCACGTACTTGGAAAATCATTACTAATGCCTCCACAATCTCTTCAGCTAGCTCTTTTGGAACTCTGGGGTATAGACCATCTGTC
Organism: Mobula birostris; assembly: GCF_030028105.1. Taxonomy (NCBI): domain Eukaryota; kingdom Metazoa; phylum Chordata; class Chondrichthyes; order Myliobatiformes; family Myliobatidae; genus Mobula; species Mobula birostris. The sequence goes on along the minus strand of NW_027278540.1, from coordinate 175,056 downwards.
CAGATGACTTATCTAATTCAGACAATTCAGCCTTCCTAAGCATTTTCTCCTTTGTAATAGCAACTACATTCACTTCTGCCCCATGACATACTCAGATCTCTGACATACTGCTGGTGTCTTCCACAGTGAAGACTAATGCAAAATACTTATTCAGTTCATCCACCATTTCCTCGTCCCTCATTACAGCCTCTTCAATGTCATTTTCCAGTGGTCTGATATCCACTCTCATCTCTTTCACTCTCTATCTAAAAAAAAATTCCCTTGTATATTATTGTTAGCTTATCGTCATATTTAATCTTTTCTCTCTTTATCGTTTTTTGTTACCTTCTGTGGGTTTTCAAAAACTTCCCCATCCGCTACCCTCCCAAAAATTTTTGCTCTATTTTATGCCCTCTCTTTTGCTTTAGCACTAACCTTGACTTCCCCTGTTCAGCCACGGTTGTCCCATCTTCCTTTTAGAATACTTCATCTTTGGGATGTATCTATCCTGCGCCTTCCAAATTGCCCCCAGAAACACTAGTTATTGCTGTTCTGCTGTCATTCCTGATGGCGTCCCCTACCGATCAACATTGGCCAGCTCCTCTCTCATGCCTCTGTAATTTCCATGACTTTGCAATACTGATACATCTGACTTTATCTTCTCCCTCTCAAAATGCAAGGAGAATTGCATCATATTATAATCACTTGCTCCTAAGGTTTCCTTTACCTTAAGCTCCCTAATGAAATTCTGGTCATTACGCAACACCCAATCTGGAATTGCCTTTCCCCTGGTGGGCTCAACCATTAGCTGCTCTAAAAAACCACCTTGTAGGCAATCTACAAATTCCCACCCTTGGGATCCAGCATCAATGGGATTTTCCCAGTTCACACACGTATTGAAATCCCACCAGTGTCCCGGATGACACAGGAAGTCTCAAACCCCAGTGAAGTACAACCGCTGATTTTTTCCCAAACTGCATTAACGTATTTAGCCCAGAAAAGATCCTCTGGGAGCAAGATTGGATCGTTTTGTTCATTGAAAGAAGTCAGGACCCGGGTGAAGAAGTTTTGGTGAACGTTCAACTGGCCCAGGTGCGAGGTTGGATCACTCTGGGTGCTGAGCTGGTTTGAAGAGCTTGAGGGTGGCTGACAGAATCTGGGTCTGGAGTGAGTCTCTGGTCAGTGTGGTCCAGGCCCGGTACAGTACCTGGGTCCTAGTGCGAGGTACAATGTGCTGTTTGAACAATTTAAACACTGGCCCAGATCAGAGGCAAAAAACAATTTCCTCACTCTCCACAACGTCCACACATCTCTCCAGAGCACAGAGCTTTTTGCTGTTCCATCGTTGGGTCAATTTAAACAGGACGAGAATGGATTTCACTTGTTCTCCGCGATGGTTATCTTCATGGCACTGAGGCTATGAAGTCTGCCCTGGCTGCTGTGCTCTGTGCCCATTAATATGACAAACCTACTCTGGGCTGCTCCAGTAGTAAGATCTGAGAACTCAGTTTTGGTTCGGAATGGGCCAATTGCTTCAATTGTTAGCATGATTTTTATTTTTTTCTTTCTGATCTTTTATTTTTATTTTTATTCTTATTTTTCTTTAATTAGGTTCTTTCAGGTTTCTTGCTTTGTGGCTACCTGTGAGCTGACAAATCCCAAGGTTGTATAATTTCTACATTCTTTGATAATAAATGTATTTGAATCTTGAAATGTTTATCCCTGAATGGCACCCGAGATGATAGTCAGCGAGGAGGCGAGGTCACCACTGACTGTGGTCTCCTGACGGTGAAGTCCAGGACCCAGGGCAGAAGGACAAATCTGTTGAACAGCGAACTGTAATTGGTTCATGTTCTATCTAACAGCCTCTTAAAACAGCTCTGCTACCAGCACAGGCACCCACCACTGTGTGTAAAAAAAAAACATGTTCCTCACATCCCCTTTCAACCTACACCCTCCACTTAAATACTCCCTCTTCTACTAGCTATTCCAACCCCAGGGAAAAGATACCACCTGTCTACTCGAGATGTCTGCTGTAGAAACATAGAAAATAGGTGCAGGAGTAGGCCATTTATAATCTTATAAACCTCAGTCAGATCTCCCCTCAGCCTCTGCAGACCCATTTGTCCGGCCTCCTCATAGCACGAATTCTGTAAGGCCACAATATAATTCTGATCTGAGACTGTAAGGGGTCTACATTTTCTTTTTCCCTGACTTATTCTGGAAACAATTTATATTTCCTGAGCAGTCAGAAATATGTACATTACTTAGGGCACCTTGGTGGCCCAGTGGTTAGCATGGCACTGTCAAAGCTCAGTGTGTCAGTCCAGAGTTCAATTCTGGTGCTAAGGCCCCCGTGACCCCGTGATTTCTCCAGGTGCTTCGTTTTCCTCCCACAGTCCAAAGACATACCGGTTAGTAGGTTAATTGGTCATTGTAAGGTGCGGGTTGAATAGGTGGGTTGCTTCGTGGCACAGCTGGTTTGACTGGAAGGGCCTGTTCACCTCTTTGTCAAAGTAAGTAAAATAAAACTGAGATGTATTAAGTTGAAGAGTGCTGTTTGATCGAAGGATGAATTACGAGCTATGCTTTCCGTGTGTATTCTATTCATTTGACGTATAGTGAGTATCCATTTATATTCCAAATATTCAGCAAGTTGCTATCATAATCATACTGATGCTGGTTGAGACAGGTTCATGAAATTATGCAATTCCATGCCTTGTATTAGGCACCTGACAAGCTACATAACCCATGCTAGGCTTATTGAGAAAGGAAGGAGGCATGGGATCCAAGGGGACATTGCTTTGTGGATCAGAACTGGCTTGCCCACAGAAGGTTGTGGACAGGTCATATTCTGCATGGAGGTCGGTGACCAGTGGTGTGCCTCAGGGATCTGTTCTGGGACCCCTACTCTTTGTGATTTTTATAAATGACCTGGATGAGGAAGTGGAGGGATGGGTTAGTAAGTTTGCTGATGACACAAAGGTTGGAGGTGTTGTGGATAGTTTGGAGGGCTGTCAGAGGTTACAGCCGGACATTGATAGGATGCAAAACTGGGCTGAGAAGTGGCAGATAGAGTTCAACCCAGATAAGTGTGAAGTGGTTCATTTTGGTAGGTCAAATATGATGGCAGAATATAGTATTAATGGTAAGACTCTTGGCAGTGTGGAGGATCAGAGGGATCTTGGGGTCTGAGTCCTTAGGACACTCAAAGCTGCTGCGCAGGTTGACTCTGTGGTTAAAAAAAGCATACAGTGCATTGGAAGTAAGTACAGAGGAGATGTCAGGGCCAAGTTTTTTACGCAGAGAATGGTGAGTGCGTGGAATGGGCTGCCGGTGACGGTGGTGTAGGTGGATACGATAGGGTCTTTTAAGAGACTCCTGGACAGGAATATGGAGCTCAGAAAAATAGACGGCTATGGGTAATCCTTGGTAATTTCTCAGGTAAGGACATGTTAGGCCTGAAGGGCCTGTATTGTGCTGTAGGTTTTCTATGTTTCTGTGTATTGGCGGTGTGAACTCTGCCGTGTTCTCCAGCTGACCAGCAGAGAGACACTTGGAGTAGTGTGAGCTCCTTGTCTAAGAAAGAATGTGCTGCCATTGGAAGAATGACTCTGGGAATAACGTGGGAGGTGCGTTTGATGGCTCTGGGTCAGGACTTGCTGGAGTTTAGAAGACTGAGGGCCAATCTCATTAAAAGCTACCAACACTCTACCTGGGCCTTTCAATACTCTGGAGCACCAGGATTAGGTTTGATAAATCCCCAGGTGTGAGAGGTTAGCAGAGACATTACATGGTCCCTAGCAGAGAGTACAACTCACCGGAGTGCAGGTGGGCTACGTCCTCCAGGGCTCTGGCACTGTGGCTCAGGACGGAAGTGGGGAGACGAGGACTGCAATAGTGATAGGGGATTCCATAGTCAGAGGAGCAGACAGGACATTCGGTGGATGCGATAGAGACACCCGGATGGTATGTTGTCTCCCAGGTGCCAGGGTCAGGGACATCTCAGATTGGGTCCACAGCTTTTTAAAGGGGGAGGGAGAGCAACATTCTAAAGAGGGAGGGAGAACAGCCAGAAGTCTTTGGACATATTGTACCGATGTTGCTGTTTAAAGTTAAATTGGATAGATATATGGACAGGAAAGGAATGGACGGTTATGGGCCGAGTGCAGGTCAGTGGGACTAGGTGAGAATAGGAGTTCGGCACGGACTAGAAGGGCCGAGATGGCCTGTTTCCGTGCTGTAATTGTTATATGGTTATATGGTTAAAAGGGATGAGGCTTGAAGACAGAATTTAGGGATTTAGGCAGAAAGCTGAAAAGCAGGACCTCCAGGGTAGTAATCTCCGGATTGCTGCCTGTCCCACGTGCCAGGGAGAGCAAGAATAGGATGATTTAGCAGTTGAATGTGTGGCTGAGGAATCGGTGCAGATGGGCAGGGGTTCTGATTTCTGTATCATGATTATCTCTTCTAGGGAAGGGATGACCTGTACAAAAGGGAGGTGTTACACCTGGCACGGGTGGGAGAGGCAGACACATTTAACAGATTCTCAGGTAGGCACATGGATGAAAAGGAAATGGAGAATATGTGAGAAGGAAAAGGGGGATGGATGGATCCCTTTAAAAAGTTATAAAGTTGGCACCACTTTGTGGCTGAAGGCCCTGTTCTGTCCTGTGTTGTGTGAATATTGAACATTACAGCTGGGACAGGCCCTTGCACCATCTACTAACCTACTCCAAGATCAATCTAAACTTTCCTCCCACTTAGCCCTCCACTTTTCTTTCATCCAAGTGCCTATCTGAGAGTCTCTTAAATGTCTCTAATGTATCTGTCTCTACCAACCCCCACCCTCGGCAGCACGTTCCATGCACCCACCATTCCTCTTCCTCCGACTCTCCCCCTATACTGTCCTCCAATCACCTGCAACTTATGCCTCTTGTATTAGCTGTCGCTGCCCTGGCTCTGCACTCCATCACTGTCTCTTATCACTCTATCAGGACACCTCTCATTCTCCTTCAGCACTCAGTGAAAAGCCTTTCCTCGCAAGACATGCTCTCTAATCCTGGTGAATCTCCTCTGCACTCTCTCTAAAGCCTCCACATCCTTCCTGTAATGAGGCGACCGTCACTGAACACAATTCTCATGTAGTCTAACCAGAGTTTTGGAGAGCTACAACATTGCCTTGTGGCTCTTGAACTCGATTCCCCAACTAATGAAGGCCAACACACCATATGCTGTCTGAACCACCCTGTCAACTTGTATGGCAACTTTGAAGGGTGTATGGACATTGCTCCCAAGATTCCTCTGATCCTCTGCACTGCTACAAATCCTGCCGCTATCCTTGTATTCTGCCTTCAAGATCGACCTTCCAAAGCGAACCACTTCACGCTTTTCCTGGTTGCTCTCCATCTTCATTTCTCAGACCAGATCTGCATCCCATCAACATCCAGATGTAACCTACACAACCTTCGACACTACCCACAACTCCACCAACCTTCGTGTCATCTGCAGACTTACTAACCCACCTTCCGCTTTCTCATTGAAGTCATTTATAAACATCACAAAGAGCAGGCGTCCCAGAACAGGCCTCTGTAGAACACACTGGTCACCTACCTACCTCCAGGCAGAATAGGTTCGACCAACAACTGCCCTCAGCCTTCAAAGTGTACTGCTAACATTTTTAACATGCACACCCTGGGCCAGTCAGTAGTTGGGGTTAATATCTCAGATGTTTAGCTGATTTAAGCTGTTGAGCCATGTTTAAAAGATTAAGGCATCAAGGCCAGGGCAAACAATGAACCATTGTTCACTCACTGCTCTGTGAGGCTTTACTCACTTCAGAGACTCTGTGGCTCTGGCCTGCAGCCTTCACGCTCCTGGACAGGCCCCATGGCTCTGGCATGCAGGTTTCGGGCTCCTGAACAGGCCCCATGGCTCTGGCCTGCAGCCTTCACGCTCCAGAACAGGCCCCATGGCCCTGGTCTGCAGGCATTGTGACTCTGCCATTCATGATCTGTGTGCTATTTGTTTAATTTTGTGTGATTTGTTCTTTTCTCCTACATTGGTTGTTTGTCTGTTTTGGTTTTGCAGAGTTTCTACCTGGATTTTATTATGTTTATTTGTTTTGTGAGTGTCTGGCTGAAGAGGAATGTGGAGGTTGTTAATGATTTATATACTTTGATTATAAATGTACCTTGAAGTTGAGGAGGTGTCAGCTGGTATTGACCATTCTCTGCTCTCCCCATGAACCAATGCAGTAACCAGTTCCCATGTTCCCCCACCAAGGCTGACAGAGGGAGGCAATTAAGAAATGCAGAACAGGCCATTCAGCCCATCAATGCTACTATGTGGGAACAGCAGGAAGTGACATCTCCCATTCAGAGGAGGCTGCCTGCCCAAACTGTGCATCTTCCATGGGAGCCAGACCAACAGAATTTGACTCTCAGAGATCTGGCAGTCAACAAAAAGAGTTTATTTCCATGGTGGTGGTGGTGGTGGGGGGGGTTCAGAAAGGAGTTTGCTGTCACCATGCAGACTTCTGGAGCTTGAGGAACAGTCTGGGGGAGCGGACGGACTGCCTTAGAGGGTCAGGAAGGAGGGAGCTCAGGAGAAGGTTCAAGAAACAGAGAGGTGATAGGGGAAAGGGGAAGGGGGAAGAGGGAAGGGAGAGGCAGCAGAGAAGGTACAGCAGGGGGGATGAGAGGAGGATGGTCATCACTTGTTTGCTGTTCTCTGACGGCAGGGGAGGACTGCCGGCAGGAGGCTCTCAGTAGTATGTCTCACGTTCCACCCAGCCTAGAAGAGAGGTTTTGGGGGCAGGGGGTGGAGAGAGAAAGAAAATCAGTCCAAAAAATTCACACCTCGGTGGCAACACCGAACACCCTACACTGAGTGCGACGTGACGCAGCGCGCTCCCACCCTACACTGAGTGCGACGTGACGCAGCGCGCTCCCACCCTCCACCGAGTGCGCGACGTGACGCAGCGCGCTCCCACCCTCCACCGAGTGCGACGTGACGCAGCGCGCTCCCACCCTCCACCGAGTGCGCGACGTGACGCAGCGCGCTCCCACCCGACACCGAGTGCGCGACGTGACGCAGCGCGCTCCCACCCTCCACCGAGTGCGCGACGTGACGCAGCGCGCTCCCACCCTCCACCGAGTGCGCGACGTGACGCAGCGCGCTCCCACCCTCCACCGAGTGCGACGTGACGCAGCGCGCTCCCACCCGACACCGAGTGCGCGACGTGACGCAGCGCGCTCCCACCCTCCACCGAGTGCGCGACGTGACGCAGCGCGCTCCCACCCTCCACCGAGTGCGACGTGACGCAGCGCGCTCCCACCCGACACCGAGTGCGCGACGTGACGCAGCGCGCTCCCACCCTCCACCGAGTGCGCGACGTGACGCAGCGCGTTCCCACCCTCCACCGAGTGCGACGTGACACAGCGCGGTCCCACCCGACACCGAGTGCGACGTGACACAGCGCGGTCCCACCCTCCACTGAGTGCGACGTGACGCAGCGCGCTCCCACCCTCCACCGAGTGCGCGACGTGACGCAGCGCGCTCCCACCCTCCACCGAGTGCGACGTGACGCAGCGTGCTCCCACCCGACACCGAGTGCGCGACGTGACGCAGCGCGCTCCCACCCTCCACCGAGTGCGCGACGTGACGCAGCGCGCTCCCACCCTCCACCGAGTGCGCGACGTGACGCAGCGCACTCCCACCCTCCACCGAGTGCGACGTGACGCAGCGTGCTCCCACCCGACACCGAGTGCAACGTGACACAACGCTGTCCCATTCATAAGACAATAAGACAGAGGAGAAGAATCAGTCTTTTGGCCCATCGTGTCTGCTCTGCCATTCCATCATGACTGATTTATTATCCCTGTTAATGCCATTTTTCTGCCTTCTCCCTGTAACCTTTGACACCCAGACTAATCAAGAATCTATCAGCCTGCACTTTCATTACACCGAATGACAGCCTCCACAACCGTTTGTGGCAATAAATTCCATGGATTCACCACCTGTTGGCTAAAGCAATTCCTCCTCAACCCCTGATCCCACCCCGTTGGCCTCCAGGTCGATATTTGCCCACCCACCCCTTCCATTGGGGTGAGGGGTGCTGTTGGGGGCAGAGAATTTCTAAAGTAAGTACGTACAGCACAGCATTGTGGGCCAAAGGGTCTGTATTGTGTTGTAGGTTTTCTATGTTTCTAAATTCCCTCACAATTGTGGACAGTTTGACATCCATAACACTGTGTCAGACACCCTCCACCAGGCCGTGCTCTCAGCACAGACTCCCGCACTCCCACCCCCACCCCCAACACTCATTCCCCCGCATCACGGGAGCAGTCGCAGATCGTTCTGGAAGGAGTGACTCACCGCCAGGGTGTCGGCGCAGAATGAACTTCCGGACCTCATCGTAGATGAAGATGAGGAGGCTGTAGGGAAAGGCACAGAACCACCAAGGAAGCCTAGTGGGAGACAGCGAGGGGGTGGGAGGGAGAGAGGTGGGGAGAAAGAGAGGGTGGGGAGAGGGGCAGGCAGCAAGGGAGAGAGAGGGTGGGGAGAGAGGATGGGGGGACAGAGGGAGGGGGCAAGAGAGGGTGAGGGGGAAGAGAGAGTGGGGAGGAGAGGCAGAAGAGAGGGAGAGGGACAGGAAGGGGGAGAGAGATCGGGGAGGGGGACAGAGAGGTCAGACGGTGGAGAGGATGGAGAGGAGGAGGGTGAGGGCAAGGGGGACGGAATCAGAAAAATAAATTTCAAGTTCCTGGACATCAACATCTCGGAGAATTTATTTTGGCCCCAACACACGCTGGTGGCTCTACTTCATTGGAAATTTGATATGTCACCAAGACTCCAGCAACATCTCCAAACATCACCGGTGGCATCACCATGTGATTTGGACACGATAGGAAGAAGTGTCAGAGGTTTATGGACTTAGCCAGCTCTATCATGGGTCCATCCTCTCCACCATCAAGGACATAAGAGTAGAATTAAGCCATTTGGCCCATCAAGTCTGCTCGGCCTTTCCAACATGGCTGATTTATTATCCCTCTCAACTCCATTCCCTGCCTTCCCCCCATAACCTTCAACACACTGACTAACGCCGACAACAACCTGGCCCTTAACACCCAGAAGACCAAGGAGATCATTGTGGACTTCAGGCATGCTAGGAGCCACACTCACCTCCCCATCTACATCAACGGAGCTGTAGTGGAGCGTGTATCAAGCTTCAAATTCCTTGGTGTCCACATTTCTGAGGACCTCACCTGGTCCCTGAACTCCTCCATCCTGATCAGAAAGGCGCAACAACACCTTTATTTCATGTGGAGCATCAAGAAAGCTCACCTCTGTCCCAGGATACTGACAGACTCTTACTGCATCTCAGTGTGGTACGGCAATTGTCCCGTATCGGACCGCAAAGCACTCTGGCGTGTGGTGAAAACTGCCCAGCGGATTATCGGCACCCAATTGCCCACCATTGAGAACATCTACCATAAACGCTGCCTGGGCAGGGTGAAAAGCATTATCAAGGATGCATCTCACCCTAACCATAGACTTTTTACTCTCCTCCCATCCGGTAGGCACTACAGGAGCCTCCGCTCCCGCACCAGCAGGCGCAGGAAGAGCTTCTTCCCTGAGGCTGTGACCCTGCTGAACCTCACATCACAGCGCTAAGCAGTATTGCACCCATATTGTACTGTCTCAGTACTTTTATATTTGTGTGCTGTAGCACTTACTTTTTATTCACAGTTATTTTGTAAATAACACTATTCTTTGCATTTCTGGTCAAATGCTAACTGCATTTCATTGGCTTTGTATCTGTACTCGGCACAATGACAATAAAGTTGAATCTAATCTAATCTAATCTAATCTAATCAAAAACCTATGAATCTCTGCTTTAAATATACCCAATGTCTCGGCCTTCACAGTCATCTGTGACAATCATTTCCACAGATTCAGCACCCTTTGACGAAAGAACTTCCTCCTCATTTCTGTTCTAAATGGGTGTCCCTTTATTCTGAGGCTGTTCTCTCCCACTATAGGAAACACCCTCTCCACATCCATTCTTTCTAGGCCTTTCAGTAGCTGGTAGGTTTCAACGAGATCCCCCCCTTCATTCTTCTAAACTCCAGTGAGAACAGGCCCAGAGCCATCAAACACTCCTCAGAAAGTTAACCCTTTAATTTCTATTCCAATCACTCCCCATCTTTGTATAACCTCCCTGACACCCCTCCCGATGTCATCCTTCAGATAATCTCAGTGCCAACAAAGCCGGTCACACTTGCCCTCCAAACCTTTCCTGTCTATGTCCCCATCCCAGTGTCCTTTCAATGTTATCACTTCTATCTCTGCCAAGCCTTGTAACACCCTGCACTGTCCTGAATCTGTCCCTCCACTCTCCCTAGCTTTGTAGAGCACACAGTACTCCAGGACCCTCAGCTGACCAGTTAACCTACTCCAACATCAATTTAACCCTTCCCTACAATGAACCCTCCATTTTTCTTTCAGTCATGTGCCTATGTTAGAGTCTCTGAAATGTCCCTGCCACCACATCTTCCACTGTGTCAACCACTGCGCCTACCACTGTGTCAATAGTTAATAGTCCACACTATTTTCCTTTTACCAAAATGTATTATCATACATTTCCCAGCACTGTATTCCATCTGCCACTTGTTTCCCCGTTCTTCCAATTTGTCCAAGTCCTGCTGCAATCACACTGCTTCCTCAGCACTACCTACCCCTCCATCTATCTTTATATCATCAGCAAACTTTGCCACAAAGCCATTAATTCCATTATCCAAATCATTGACAAAAAATGTGAAAAGTAGCGGTCCCAATATTGACCCCTGAGGAACACCAGCAGCCAACTGGAAAAGGCCCCTTTATTTCCCACTCACTGCCTCCTGCCTGTCAGCCATTCCTCTATCCATGCCAATATCTTTCCTGTAACACCATAGGATTTTATCTTGTTAAGCAGCCTCATGTTGGCTCCTGCTCAAATTTCTTCTGAAAATCCAAATAAATGACATCCATTTCCTCTCCTTTGTCCACACTGCTTGTTACTTCCTTGAAGAACTCTAACAGATTTGTCAGGCTAGATTTCCCTTGACAGAAACCATGCTGACTTTGATTTATTTTATCATTAGTCTCCAAGTAACCTGAAACCTCATCCTTAATAATAGATTCCAACACTTTCCCAACCACTGAGGTTAGACTAACTGGCCCAAAATTTCCTTTCTTTTGCCTTCCTCCTTTCTTAAAGACTGCAGTGACATTTGCAATCTTCCTGTGCTCCAGGACCATGTCAGGGTCAAGTAATTCTTCAAAGATCATGACCAATGCATCTGTTATCTCTTCAGCATTCTCTCTCAGGATCCTGGGATGTGGTCTATCTGGTCCAGATGACTTATCCACATTAAGACAGTTGAGTTTGCCCAGCACTTCTTCCTTTGTAATAGCAATGGCATTCACTCCTGCTCCCTGACACTCACAGACCTTTGTCACACTGCTAGTGCCTTCCACAGTGAAGACAGGTGCAAAGTACCCATTACGTTCATTTGCCATTTCTATGTCCCTCATTACTACCTCACCAGCATCATTTTCCAGTGATCCAATATGAATTCTCACCTCCCTTTTACTCCTTATATGACTGAGAAAACCTTTGGTATCCTGCTTTATATTATCGGCTCGTCTGCCCTCATATTTCATCTTCTCCTTTCTTATAGGCTTTTTAGTTGCCTTTTGTTGGATTTTAAAATCTTCCAAATCATGCAACATCCCACTCACTTTTGCTACCTTACATGCCTTTCTCTTGGCTTTTATGCAGTTATTAACTTCCCTTGGCACATGGCCAAGTGGTTAAGGAGTTCGTCTAGTGATTTGAAGGTCGCTCGTTCGAACCTTGGCTGAGGCAGCGTGTGTGTCCTTGAGCAAGGCACTTAACCACACATTGCTTTGCGACAACACTGGTGCCAAGCTGTATGGGTCCTAATGCCCTTCCCTTGGACAACATCGGTGGTGTGGAGAGGGGTGACTTGCAGCATGGGCAACTGCTGGTCTTCCATACAACCTTGCCCAGGCCTGCGCCCTGGAAACTTTCCAAGGCACAAATCCATGGTCTCATGAGACTAATGGATGCCTATATATAACTTCCTTTGTCAGCCATGGTTTCCTACCCCTGCCATTTGAGAAAGTCTTCCTCTGTGGGTCATATCTATACTGCGCCTTGTGAACTATTCCCAGAAACTTCAGCCATCTCTGCTCTGCCATCATCCCCACCAGTATCCTCCTCCAATCCACCTGGGCAAGCTCCTCTCTGAGGCCTCTGTAATTCCCTTTATTCCATTGCGATACTGATACATGTGACTCATGCTTATCCCTCTCAAATTACAGTATGAATTCAATCATAATATGATCACAGCCTCCTAAGGGTTCCTTTATCTTAAGCTCCCAAATAAGATCTGGGTTATTACACGACACACAGTCTAAGATAAGCTTTCCCCAAGTAGGCTGAAGCACAAGCTGCTCTAAAAAGCTATTTCATAGGAATTCAACAAAGTCTCTCTCTTACGATCCGACACCAACCTGATTTTCTCAATACCCTTGCATATTGAAGTCCCCCATTACAATTGTGCCACTACCCTTATTACATGCCTGTTCCAGCTCCCTTTGCAACCTTAACCCCACATCTTGGCTACTATTTGGAGGCCTGTATACAATTCCCATAATGTTTTTTCGCCCTTGCAGTTTCTAACTCCACCCACAAAGGTTCAGCATTCTCTGACCCGATGTCTCCTCTTTCTGAAGATGTACTTCCATCTCTTACCAACAGAGCCACACCACTGCCTATGCCTTCCTGCCTGTCCTTTCAATACAAAGTATATCCTTTGGAGTTAAGCTCCAAAATATGGCCTTCTTTCAGTCATGATTCAGTACCTCTTACATCTCCCCCTACCCCCACCCCCATGTTTCTGGCTATCTAAACTCCTTTGTAGCCCCTTCCAAAATCCCTGCACCCTATCCAATTCTGATAGCCCCACCCTCCTTATCTCTACACCCTACACCCTCCTTATCTCTGTAACCCATAAGACCATAACATATAGGAGCAGAATTAGGCCATCTGGCCCTTCGAGTCTGCTTCGCCATTCAATCATGGCTAATCCTTTTTTCTATCTCCTCCTCAACCCCAGTTCCCGACTTTCTCCCTATAGCCTTTGACGCCATGTCCAATCACGAACCTATCAATCTCTGCCTTAAATACACCCGACCTGGCCTCCACAGTTGCACTTTTTGGCTAAAGAAATTTCTCCACATCTCTGTTTTGAAATGGCACCCCTCTATTCTGAAGTTGGCCCTCTCCCTCCATGGGAAACATCTTCTCTGCATCTACTCTGTCTAGGCCTTTCAACATTCAAAAGGTTTCAATGAGATCTTTCCTCATCCTTTTAAATTCCAGCAAGTACAGACCCAGAGCCATCAAACATTCCTTGTAAGATAACCCTTTCATTCCTGGAATCATCCTAGTGAACCTCCTCTGGACCCTCTCCAATGCCAGCACATCTTTTCTAAGATGAGGGGCCCAAAACTATTCACAATACTCAAGGTGAGGCCTCACCAGTGCCTTATAAAACCTCAGCATCACATCCTTGCTCTTGTATTCTAGACCTCTTGAAATGAATGCTAACATAACATTTGCCTTCCTTACCACCAACTCAACCAGCAAGTTAACCTTCAGGGTGTTCTGCACAAGGACTCCCAAGTCCCACTGCATCTTAGATTCCTGGATTTTCTCCTCGTTTAGAAAATAGTCTGCACATTTATTTCTACTACCGAAGTGCATGACCAACTTTCTCCACCCCTTCCGACCCTGTGACCTCTCTCCTCCCTGCACTACCCTCCCACGTGGAGCTGGACAGGTTGCTTACTTCAGAGGGTACATGCGGAGGGCGACATCCATTCCTGGGCAGTAGGAGAGGAAAGCAGCCAGCGCGGTCTCCTCGAAGAGGCCAAAGATCAGGATCTTGTTTCTGAACAAGGGTAGGGTAGGCTGACCGTGAGACATGGAGAAAATACTTTTCCTTCCCCCAACTACTCCCTCGCCCTCCTGCTCCCCTCCCTGCCTTTCTTGGATCACATCCCTCCCCTCATCTCTCTACTCCTCCTCACCTCTACTTGCCACTCCTCAGCCTCAATCCCCTCCCTCCTTCCTTCCTCTGACACACTTACTCCCTCCCCCAGCCACTCTGCTCTTTCACTCTCCTTCCCATTTATGCTCTGCCCCCAACATGGTGATGTAAGGATTAGCCTAACACTGGTACAGCACCTGCGACCCCGGTTCAATTCCTGCCACTGTCAGTACGTTCTCCCCGTCACCACGTGGGTTTCCTCAGGACGCTGTGGTTCCCACCCACTGACAGGTTAGGGTGAGTAAACTGTGGGTGTGTTAGGTTGGTGCCGGAAGTGTGCTGAGAGCTGTGGGCTGCCACCAGTATTTACTTACTTGGAGAGATGCACGGAACAGCCCTTTCTGGCAAACCGAGCCTCACTGCCCAGCAACACAGCTATCGAACCCAACTCTCAGCACAGGACAATTTACCATTAAACTACCAACCCGAAGGGGACGGAGAGACCGGAGGGGAGGGAGAGACCAGAGGGGAGGAGAGACCGGAGGGGAGGGAGAGACCAGAGGAGAGGGAGGGACCGGTGGGGAGGGAGAGACCAGAGGGGAGGGAGAGACCGGAGGGGGGACGGAGAGACAGGAGGGGAGGGAGAGACAGGAGGGGAGGGAGAGACTGGTGGGGAGGGAGAGACCAGAGGGGAGGGAGAGACCGGTGGGGAGGGAGAGACCAGAGGGGAGGGAGAGACTGGTGGGGAGGGAGAGACCGGAGAGGACGGAGAGCCGGAGGGGAGGAGAGACAGAGGGGAGGGAGAGACCGGAGTGGAGGGAGGACCAGGAGGGGAGGGAGAGACCAGAGGGTAGGGAGAGACCGGAGGGTCGGAGAGACCAGAGTGGAGGGAGAACCCGGAGGGGACCGAGTTCCCGGAGGGGAGGGAAAGACCGGAGGGGACGGAGAGACCGGAAGGGAGGGAGGTCCCAGAGGGGAGGGAGGACCTGGAGGGGAAGGAGAGACCGGAGGGGAGGGAGGACCTGGAGGGGAGGGAGAGACCAGAGGGTAGGGAGAGACCGGAGGGGAGGGAGGTCCCAGAGGGGAGGGAGAGACTGGCGGGGAGGGAGGGACTGGAGGGGAGGGAGAACCTGGAGGGGAGGGAGAGACTGGAGGGGACGGTGGGACAGGAGGGGAGGGAGAGACCAGAGAGAATGGAGAGACCGAAGGGGAGGGAGAGACAGGAGGGGATGGAGAAATCGGAGGGGACCGAGTTCCCGGAGGGGAGGGTAAGACCGGAGGGGACGGAGAGACTGGAGGGGAGGGAGGACCTGGAGGGGAAGGAGAGACCGGAGGGTAGGGAGAGATCGGAGGGTAGGGAGAGACCGGAGGGGAGGGAGAGACTGGAAGGGAGGGAGGGACTGGAGGCCACAGAGGGACCAGAGTGGAGGGAGAACCCGGAGGGGAGGGAGAGACAGATGGGGAGGGAGGGACCGGAGGGGAAGGAGAGATCGGAGGGGACAGAGAGACCGGAGGGGACGGAGAGACCGGAGGGTCGGAGAGACTGGAGTGGAGGGAGAACCCGGAGGGGACGGAGAGACCAGAGCGGAGGGAGAACCCAGAGGGGACCGAGTTACCGGAGGAGAGGGAAAGACCGGAGGGGAGGGAGAGACAAGAGGGGATGGAGAGACAGGAGGGGACAGAGAGACAGGAGGGGAGGGAGAGACCGGAGGGGACGGAGGGACCAGAGTGGAGGGAGAACCCGGAGGGGAGGGAGAGACAGGAAGGGAGGGAGGGACTGGAGGGGAGGGAGAGAGCGGAGGGGTGGGAGAGACCGGAGGGGACGGAGGGACCAGAGTGGAGAGAGAACCCAGAGGGGAGGGAGAGACAGGAAGGGAGGGAGGGACTGGAGGGGAGGGAGAGAGCGGAGGGGTGGGAGAGACCGGAGGGGACGGAGGGACCAGAGTGGAGAGAGAACCCGGAGGGGAGGGAGAGACAGGAAGGGAGGGAGGGACTGGAGGGGAGGGAGAGAGCGGAGGGGTGGGAGAGACCGGAGGGGACGGAAGGACAGGAGGGGAGGGAGAGACAGGAGGGGTCGGAGAGACTGGAGGGGAGGGAGAGATCGAAGGGGAGGGAAAGACCGGAGGGGACGGAGAGACCGGAGGGGACGGAGGGACAGGAGGGGAGGGAGAATCTGGAGGAGAGGGAGAGCCTGGAGGGGGGGGAGAGACCAGAGGAGACGGAGAACCCGGAGGGGAGGGAGAACCTGGTGGGAAGGGAGAGACCGGAGGGGAGTGAGAGACCGCAGGGGAGGAGAGACTGGAGGGGAGGGAGGGACCGGAGGGGAGGAGAGACTGGAGGGGAGGGAGAGACCGGAGGGGAGGGTGAGACCGGAGAAGGGGGAGTGGCGGGAGGGGAGGGAGGGACCGGAGGGGATGGAGAAATCGGAGTGGACGGAGAACCCGGAGAGACCGGAAGAAACCCAGATGCACATGGGAAGGAACTTACAAGCTATGTTACAGAGAATGCTGGAATTGAACTCTGAATTTTGACACTCCAAGCTGTAAGAATGTTGCACCACCCCCTACGCTACCATCACATCCTGTCAATGTTTCAATAGACACAGAATAATTCAAGGAAATCATTACCCCTCATGTTACCTCTGTGTCCATTCTGGTCCCGCCACTCAGAGGCTCCCTCCCTCGTGCCCACTGCTACCCACGTTGCCACTCCGTCTCCCTCCCTCGTGCCCACTGCTACCCACGTTGCCACTCGGTCTCCCTCCCTCGTGCTCACTGCTACCCATGTTGCCACTCGGTCTCCCTCCCTCATGCCCACTGCTACCCATGTTGCCACTCGGTCTCCCTCCCTCGTGCTCACACTGGCACTCACTTCATGCCCTGCTGGAAGATGGAATTCCTCCGTGTTTTGCAAATGAGCAGGTCGGCCCACTGCACAACCACGATGCTGGTAAAGAACGCCGTGTGGCAGGTGAACTCCACGATCTTGCGCTGCTCGTACGTCTGCGGAGGAAATGGGGAACAACAGTGAGGTGCGTCAACAGACAAGGGGTCCCGTGGTCCCAGCCTCGCTCCCTCGCTCCCTCTTTCCCTTGCCCCTCCACGCTTAGTGAAGCCTCACCCACTCCTGCCCATAACTATCCTCCAGGTCGTTGCGAGTCCGGTCGTCCCAGTCCAGCCGCAGATTGAGGAGGTGCGAAGGCAGGAAGCCGTTCTCAGCCAGGATCACAAAGTAGGTGAAGAAGCCGCCCAATGCCTGGATCATCCCTGTTGGCGAGGAGAGGGGGGGAGAGGGAGAGGGTGAGAGGCAAGGGTGAGAGACAGAGAGTGGCGGGGGAGAGAGAGAGGCAGGGGTGAGAGAGAGAGAGAGACGGGGTGAGAGAGAGAGACAAGGAGAGAGAGAGAGACGGGGTGAGAGAGAGAGACGGGGAGAGAGAGAGATGGGGAGAGAGATAGACAGGGGTAAGAAAGAGAGATGGGGGTGAGAGAGAGGCAGGGGGAGAGAGAGACAGGGGTGCAAGAGAGGTGGGCAGAGAGAGACAGGAGTGAAAGAGAGACAGGGAGAGAGAGAGGTGGGGGTGAGAGACAGACAGGGGAGAGAGAGAGATGGGGGAGAAAGAGAGGTGGGGAGAGAGAGAGAAAGAGAGAGATGGGAGTGAGAGAGAGGAGTGAGAGAGAGACGGGGTGAGAGAGAGGTGGGGGAGAGAGATAGAAAGAGAGAAAGATGGGGTGAGAGAGAGACAGGTGAGAGAGAGGCGGGGTGAGAGAGAGGCGGGGTGAGAGAGAGAGGTGGGGGGTGACAGAGAGAGAGGTGGGGGTGAGAGAGAGAGAGGTTGGGGTGAGAGAAAGAGGTGAGATAGAGAGAGAGGCGGGGTAAGAGAGAGAGAGACAGGGTGAGAGAGGCGGGGAGAGAGAGAGGCAGGGGTAAGAGAGAGAGAGACATGGTGAGAGAGAGGTGGGGAGAGAGAGAAACAGGGGAAAGAGAGGTGGGGAGAGAGAGATGGGGGTGAGAAAGGTGGGGAAGAGAGATAGAGAGAGAGATGGGGTGAGAGAGACAGACAGGGGTGAGAGAGGTGGGGGAGAGAGATGGGGGTGAGAAAGGTGGGGGAGAGAGATAGAGAGAGAGAGAGACGAGTGTGAGAGAGAGACGGGTGTGAGTGAGAGAGAGAGAATGGGGGTGAGAGAGAAGTGGGGAGGGGTAGGGGAGAGTGATAGAAAGAGAGAAAGATGGCGGTGAGAGAGAGATGGGGTGAGAGAGAGAGGTGGGGGTGAGAGAGAGAGAGGTGGGGTGAGAGCGAGAGTGAGAGAGAGGTGGGTTGAGAGGGAGAGGTGGGGGTGAGAGAGAGAGGTGGGGATGAGAGAGAGAGGGGTGGGGTGAGAGGGAGAGTGAGAGAGAGGTGGGAGTGAGAGAGATGGGGTGAGAGAGATGGGGGTGAGAAAGGCAGGGGTGAGAGAGAGACAGGGAGAAAGAGAAATGGGGGTGAGAGGCAGGAGAAAGAGTTGGGGAGAGAAAGATTGTGGAGAGAGATAGGGAGAGAGAGAGATGGGGAGAGAGAGAGATGGGGAGAGAGAGATGGGTGGAGAGAGATGGGAGAGAGAGATGGGGAGAGAGAGAGATGGAGAGAGAGATGGTGGAGAGAGATGGTGGAGAGAGAGATGGGGAGAGAGAGATAGTGGAGAGAGATGGGGAGAGAGAGATGGTGGAGAGAGATGGAGAGAGAGAGATGGAGAGAGAGAGAGATGGGTGGAGAGAGATGGGGAGAGAGAGATGGGGTGGAGAGAGGTGGAGAGAGCGAGAGATGGGTGGAGAGATGGAGAGAGAGAGATGGGTGGAGAGAGATGGGGAGAGAGAGATGGGTGGAGAGAGATGGGGAGAGAGAGAGATGGGGAGAGAGAGATGGGTGGAGAGAGAGAGATGAGGAGAGAGAGATGGGTGGAGAGAGATGGGGAGAGAGAGAGAGATGGGGAGAGAGACGGGGGTGATTCCTAATTGTAATTTATAGTAATTTTTTTCACATATTTCACTATATTGCTTGTGATTTCATGCCAGATGACAGTGATAATAAACCTGACTCTGATTTGATTTAGAGATACAGCCAGGAGATGGAGGCGGAGTTAAGATGGCCTTTGCTTGCATCTTCGGATACAGCTCTATTTCCATCTTTAATATCTCTATTTTCCCCTTTCAGGGTTCTTTTGACCTGGAGTTACACGCAGGCTTTGGTTCTTTGCGGGAATGGGATCCATTCTCGGGGTTCCACGACTGGCTGCTATTCGACATGCCAAGGGTTTGGCCTGAGAACCTCGATCGTGTTCGGAAGCCTAAGATCTCGGGGCTCTGGAGACGGGCGGATCGAGGGTCAGAGTCATGGCAGAAGACTTGTGTGTCGTCAGGGAGGCCGGAAAATCTTTCACTCAGGGCTCGAAGACCCGAGGTCTTTGCGATCTTCAGACACAGAGCTCGGAAAAAGTGACAAAATGGATTTTTAAGATCGTAAACCAGCTGGTCATTGTTATGTCTCCTACTTGCTGTGAAAATGGGGGACACCTCCTTCTCCCTTGCCAGGGAGAGAGAGAACCTGTGAGTTGTCGAATTCAGATGAAACGCGTAGCCTTTGGGGTAACTTTGGTCTATTGCTTAGCACATGGTTGGGCTCGGTGACTGTGTCGATGCGTGTTTATTTTTGCTGGTGGGGACTTTGGGGTTCTCATGTTTAACTGTCATTCATTCTTTGGGGCACTTCTCTGCTTTTGTAGATGTTTTGCGAAGTAAAAGCATTTCAGGATGAATATTGTATACATTTCTCTAATATTAAACTTGGCCTTTGGACCTTTGAACCTTTGGAACGGCTCTTCCGGCCCAACAAACCCACAACCCACCGACCAGCCACAGGGCAACTTACAATGAGCAATTAACCAAGCAGCTGGTACATCTTTGAGTTGTGGGAGCAGACCAGAACTCCCAGAGGAAGCCTATCTGCACAATGGGAGAAGGTACAAACTTTCCGAGGAAGCCGGAATTTAAATCCGAACTCCGATGCCATGAGCTCTAATGGAGCTGTGTTAATCACATTGCTACTCTGGTGTCCTAACCAAGAGTAAATTTTATGTACAGCTGCTGGAAAACAACAAACCACGCCATATGTCAGTGATATTAACTCTGAATCTGATTCTGCATCCCTTTACGCTGAGCACCCCGTCCCTCAGGTTCTCCAACACACTCACCAATCTGTCCGTACACCAAGTCAACACCCGTCCCTCAGGATCTCCAACACACTCACCAATCTGTCCGTACACCAAGTCAACACCCGTCCCTCAGGATCTCCAACACACTCACCAATCTGTCCGTACACCATGTCAACACCCGTCCCTCGGGATCTCCAACACACTCACTGATCTGTCCGTACGCCGTGTCAACACCCCGTCCCTCGGGATCTCCAACACACTCACCGATCTGTCCATACACCATGTCAACACCCCGTCCCTCGGGATCTCCAACACACTCACCGATCTGTCCATACACCATGTCAACACCCCGTCCCTCGGGATCTCCAACACACTCACCGATCTGTCCATACACCATGTCAACACCCCGTCCCTCGGGATCACCAACACACTCACCGATCTGTCCATACACCATGTCAACACCCCGTCCCTCGGGATCTCCAACACTCTCACCGATCTGTCCATACACCATGTCAACACCCCGTCCCTCGGGATCTCCAACACACTCACTGATCTGTCCGTACTCCATATCAACAACCCGTCCCTCGGGTTCTCCAACACACTCACCGATCTGTCCGTACGCCGTGTCAACACCCCGTCCCTCGGGATCTCCAACACACTCACCGATCTGTCCATACACCATGTCAACACCCATCCCTCGGGATCTCCAACACACTCACCGATCTGTCCATACACCATGTCAACACCCCGTCCCTCGGGATCTCCAACACTCTCACCGATCTGTCCATACACCATGTCAACACCCCGTCCCTCGGGATCTCCAACACACTCACCGATCTGTCCATACACCATGTCAACACCCCGTCCCGCGGGATCTCCAACACACTCACCGATCTGTCCATACACCATGTCAACACCTGCCCCTCGGGATTTCCAACACACTCACCGATCTGTCCATACACCATGTCAACACCCCGTCCCTCGGGATCTCCAACACACTCACTGATCTGTCCGTACTCCATATCAACACCCCGTCCCTCAGGTTCTCCAACACACTCACCGATCTGTCCGTACGCCGTGTCAACACCCCATCCCTCAGGTTCTCCAACACACTCACCGACCTGTCCGTATGCCGTGTCAACACCCCGTCCCTCGGGATCTCCAACACACTCACCGATCTGTCCGTACACTATGTCAACACCCCGTCCCTTGGGTTCTCCAACACACTCACCGATCTGTCCATACGCCGTGTCAACACCTGCCCCTCGGGATCTCCAACACACTCACCGATCTGTCCATACACCATGTCAACACCCCGTCCCTCGGGATCTCCAACACTCTCACCGATCTGTCCATACACCATGTCAACACCTCGTCCCTCGGGATCTCCAACACACTCACCGATCTGTCCGTACGCCGTGTCAACACCCCGTCCCTCGGGATCTCCAACACACTCACCGATCTGTCCATACACCATGTCAACACCCATCCCTCGGGATCTCCAACACACTCACCGATCTGTCCATACACCATGTCAACACCCCGTCCCTCGGGATCTCCAACACTCTCACCGATCTGTCCATACACCATGACAACACCCCGTCCCTCGGGATCTCCAACACTCTCACCGATCTGTCCATACACCATGACAACACCCCGTCCCCTCGGGATCTCCAACACACTCACTGATCTGTCCGTACTCCATATCAACACCCCGTCCCTCAGGTTCTCCAACACACTCACCGATCTGTCCGTACGCCGTGTCAACACCCCATCCCTCAGGTTCTCCAACACACTCACCGACCTGTCCGTATGCCGTGTCAACACCCCGTCCCTCGGGATCTCCAACACACTCACCGATCTGTCCGTACACTATGTCAACACCCCGTCCCTTGGGTTCTCCAACACACTCACCGATCTGTCCATACGCCGTGTCAACACCTGCCCCTCGGGATCTCCAACACACTCACCGATCTGTCCATACACCATGTCAACACCCCGTCCCTCGGGATCTCCAACACACTCACCGATCTGTCCATACACCATGTCAACACCTGCCCCTCGGGATCTCCAACACACTCACCGATCTGTCCATACACCATGTCAACACCCCCGTCCCTCGGGATCTCCAACACACTCACCGATCTGTCCATACACCATGTCAACACCCCCGTCCCGCGGGATCTCCAACACATTCACTGATCTGTCCGTACTCCATATCAACACCCCGTCCCTCGGGATCTCCAACACACTCACCGATCTGTCCGTACACCATGTCAACAGCCCGTCCCTCGGGTTCTCCAACACACTCACCGATCTGTCCGTACGCCGTGTCAACACCCCATTCCTCAGGTTCTCCAACACACTCACCGACCTGTCCGTACGCCGTGTGAACACCCCGTCCCTCGGGATCTCCAACACACTCACCGATCTGTCCGTACACTATGTCAACACCCCGTCCCTCGGGATCTCCAACACATTCACTGATCTGTCCGTACTCCATATCAACACCCCCGTCCCTCGGGATCTCCAACACACTCACCGACCTGTCCGTACGCCGTGTCAACACCCCGTCCCTCGGGATCTCCAACACACTCACCGATCTGTCCGTACACTATGTCAACACCCCGTCCCTCGGGATCTCCAACACATTCACTGATCTGTCCGTACTCCATATCAACACCCCGTCCCTCGGGATCTCCAACACACTCACCGACCTGTCCGTACGCCGTGTCAACACCCCGTCCCTCGGGATCTCCAACACACTCACCGATCTGTCCATACACCATGTCAACACCCATCCCTCGGGATCTCCAACACACTCACCGATCTGTCCATACACCATGTCAACACCCCGTCCCGCGGGATCTCCAACACACTCACCGATCTGTCCATACACCATGTCAACACCTGCCCCTCGGGATTTCCAACACACTCACCGATCTGTCCATACACCATGTCAACACCCCGTCCCTCGGGATCTCCAACACACTCACTGATCTGTCCGTACTCCATATCAACACCCCGTCCCTCAGGTTCTCCAACACACTCACCGATCTGTCCGTACGCCGTGTCAACACCCCATCCCTCAGGTTCTCCAACACACTCACCGACCTGTCCGTATGCCGTGTCAACACCCCGTCCCTCGGGATCTCCAACACACTCACCGATCTGTCCGTACACTATGTCAACACCCCGTCCCTTGGGTTCTCCAACACACTCACCGATCTGTCCATACGCCGTGTCAACACCTGCCCCTCGGGATCTCCAACACACTCACCGATCTGTCCATACACCATGTCAACACCTCGTCCCTCGGGATCTCCAACACACTCACCGATCTGTCCGTACGCCGTGTCAACACCCCGTCCCTCGGATCTCCAACACACTCACCGATCTGTCCATACACCATGTCAACACCCATCCCTCGGGATCTCCAACACACTCACCGATCTGTCCATACACCATGTCAACACCCCGTCCCTCGGGATCTCCAACACTCTCACCGATCTGTCCATACACCATGACAACACCCCGTCCCTCGGGATCTCCAACACACTCACTGATCTGTCCGTACTCCATATCAACACCCCGTCCCTCAGGTTCTCCAACACACTCACCGATCTGTCCGTACGCCGTGTCAACACCCCATCCCTCAGGTTCTCCAACACACTCACCGACCTGTCCGTTATGCCGTGTCAACACCCCGTCCCTCGGGATCTCCAACACACTCACCGATCTGTCCGTACACTATGTCAACACCCCGTCCCTTGGGTTCTCCAACACACTCACCGATCTGTCCATACGCCGTGTCAACACCTGCCCCTCGGGATCTCCAACCACACTCACCGATCTGTCCATACACCATGTCAACACCCCGTCCCTCGGGATCTCCAACACACTCACCGATCTGTCCATACACCATGTCAACACCTGCCCCTCGGGATCTCCAACACACTCACCGATCTGTCCATACACCATGTCAACACCCCGTCCCTCGGGATCTCCAACACACTCACCGATCTGTCCATACACCATGTCAACATCCCGTCCCGCGGGATCTCCAACACATTCACTGATCTGTCCGTACTCCATATCAACACCCCGTCCCTCGGGATCTCCAACACACTCACCGATCTGTCCGTACACCATGTCAACAGCCCGTCCCTCGGGTTCTCCAACACACTCACCGATCTGTCCGTACGCCGTGTCAACACCCCATTCCTCAGGTTCTCCAACACACTCACCGACCTGTCCGTACGCCGTGTGAACACCCCGTCCCTCGGGATCTCCAACACACTCACCGATCTGTCCGTACACTATGTCAACACCCCGTCCCTCGGGATCTCCAACACATTCACTGATCTGTCCGTACTCCATATCAACACCCCGTCCCTCGGGATCTCCAACACACTCACCGACCTGTCCGTACGCCGTGTCAACACCCCGTCCCTCGGGATCTCCAACACACTCACCGATCTGTCCGTACACTATGTCAACACCCCGTCCCTCGGGATCTCCAACACATTCACTGATCTGTCCGTACTCCATATCAACACCCCGTCCCTCGGGATCTCCAACACACTCACCGACCTGTCCGTACGCCGTGTCAACACCCCGTCCCTCGGGATCTCCAACACATTCACCGACCTGTCCGTACGCCGTGTCAACACCCCGTCCCTCGGGATCTCCAACACACTCACCGATCTGTCCATACACCATGTCAACACCCCGTCCCTCGGGATCTCCAACACACTCACCAATCTGTCCATACACCATGTCAACACCCCGTCCCTCGGGATCTCCAACACTCTCACCGATCTGTCCATACACCATGTCAACACCCCGTCCCTCGGGATCTCCAACACTCTCACCGATCTGTCCATACACCATGTCAACACCCCGTCCCTCGGGATCTCCAACACACTCACTGATCTGTCCGTACTCCATATCAACAACCCGTCCCTCGGGTTCTCCAACACACTCACCGATCTGTCCGTACGGCGTGTCAACACCCCGTCCCTCGGGATCTCCAACACACTCACCGATCTGTCCATACACCATGTCAACACCCATCCCTCGGGATCTCCAACACACTCACCGATCTGTCCATACACCATGTCAACACCCCGTCCCTCGGGATCTCCAACACTCTCACCGATCTGTCCATACACCATGTCAACACCCCGTCCCTCGGGATCTCCAACACTCTCACCGATCTGTCCATACACCATGTCAACACCCCGTCCCTCGGGATCTCCAACACACTCACCGATCTGTCCGTACGCCGTGTCAACACCCCGTCCCTCGGGATCTCCAACACTCTCACCGATCTGTCCATACACCATGTCAACACCTGCCCCTCGGGATCTCCAACACACTCACCGATCTGTCCATACACCATGTCAACACCTGCCCATCGGGATCTCCAACACACTCACCGATCTGTCCATACACCATGTCAACACCCATCCCTCGGGATCTCCAACACACTCACCGATCTGTCCATACACCATGTCAACACCCATCCCTCGGGATCTCCAACACACTCACCGATCTGTCCATACACCATGTCAACACCCCGTCCCTCGGGATCTCCAACACTCTCACTGATCTGTCCATACACCATGTCAACACCCCGTCCCTCGGGATCTCCAACACACTCACTGATCTGTCCGTACTCCATATCAACACCCCGTCTCTCGGGTTCTCCAACACACTCACCGATCTGTCCGTACGCCGTGTCAACACCCCATCCCTCAGGTTCTCCAACACACTCACCGATCTGTCCGTACGCCGTGTCAACACCCCATCCCTCAGGTTCTCCAACACACTCACCGACCTGTCCGTACGCCGTGTCAACACCCCGTCCCTCGGGATCTCCAACACACTCACCGATCTGTCCGTACACTATGTCAACACCCCGTCCCTTGGATTCTCCAACACACTCACCGATCTGTCCATACGCCGTGTCAACACCCCATCCCTCGGGATCTCCAACACACTCACCGATCTGTCCGTACGCCGTGTCAACACCCCGTCCCTCGGGATCTCCAACACACTCACCGATCTGTCCGTACGCCGTGTCAACACCCCGTCCCTCGGGATCTCCAACACACTCACCAATCTGTCCATACACCATGTCAACACCCCGTCCCTCGGGATCTCCAACACACTCACTGATCTGTCCGTACTCCATATCAACACCCCGTCCCTCGGGTTCTCCAACACACTCACCGATCTGTCCGTACGCCATGTCAACACCCCGTCCCTCGGGATCTCCAACACACTCACCGATCTGTCCATACACCATGTCAACACCCCGTCCCTCGGGATCTCCAACACACTCACCGATCTGTCCATACACCATGTCAACACCCATCCCTCGGGTTCTCCAACACACTCACCGATCTGTCCGTACGCCGTGTCAACACCCCATTCCTCGGGATCTCCAACACACTCACCGATCTGTCCATACACCATGTCAACACCCCGTCCCTCGGGATCTCCAACACACTCACCAATCTGTCCATACACCATGTCAACACCCCGTCTCTTGGGATCTCCAACACACTCACTGATCTGTCCGTACGCCGTGTCAACACCCCGTCCCTCGGGATCTCCAACACACTCACCGATCTGTCCGTACGCCATGTCAACACCTGCCCCTCGGGATCTCCAACACACTCACCGATCTGTCCATACACCATGTCAACACCCCGTCCCTCGGGATCTCCAACACACTCACCGATCTGTCCATACACCATGTCAACACCCCGTCCCTCGGGATCTCCAACACACTCACCAATCTGTCCATACACCATGTCAACACCCCGTCCCTCGGGATCTCCAACACACTCACTGATCTGTCCGTACGCCGTGTCAACACCCCATCCCTCGGGATCTCCAACACACTCACCGATCTGTCCGTACGCCGTGTCAACACCCCGTCCCTCGGGATCTCCAACACACTCACCGATCTGTCCGTACGCCATGTCAACACCCCGTCCCTCGGGTTCTCCAACACACTCACCGATCTGTCCATACACCATGTCAACACCTGCCCCTCGGGATCTCCAACACACTCACCGATCTGTCCATACACCATGTCAACACCTGCCCCTCGGGATTTCCAACACACTCACCGATCTGTCCATACACCATGTCAACACCCCGTCCCTCGGGATCTCCAACACACTCACTGATCTGTCCGTACTCCATATCAACACCCCGTCCCTCAGGTTCTCCAACACACTCACCGATCTGTCCGTACGCCGTGTCAACACCCCATCCCTCAGGTTCTCCAACACACTCACCGACCTGTCCGTATGCCGTGTCAACACCCCGTCCCTCGGGATCTCCAACACACTCACCGATCTGTCCGTACACTATGTCAACACCCCGTCCCTTGGGTTCTCCAACACACTCACCGATCTGTCCATATGCCGTGTCAACACCTGCCCCTCGGGATCTCCAACACACTCACCGATCTGTCCATACACCATGTCAACACCCCGTCCCTCGGGATCTCCAACACTCTCACCGATCTGTCCATACACCATGTCAACACCTCGTCCCTCGGGATCTCCAACACACTCACCGATCTGTCCGTACGCCGTGTCAACACCCCGTCCCTCGGGATCTCCAACACACTCACCGATCTGTCCATACACCATGTCAACACCCATCCCTCGGGATCTCCAACACTCTCACCGATCTGTCCATACACCATGACAACACCCCGTCCCTCGGGATCTCCAACACACTCACTGATCTGTCCATACTCCATATCAACACCCCGTCCCTCAGGTTCTCCAACACACTCACCGATCTGTCCGTACGCCGTGTCAACACCCCATCCCTCAGGTTCTCCAACACACTCACCGACCTGTCCGTATGCCGTGTCAACACCCCGTCCCTCGGGATCTCCAACACACTCACCGATCTGTCCGTACACTATGTCAACACCCCGTCCCTTGGGTTCTCCAACACACTCACCGATCTGTCCATACGCCGTGTCAACACCTGCCCCTCGGGATCTCCAACACACTCACCGATCTGTCCATACACCATGTCAACACCCCGTCCCTCGGGATCTCCAACACACTCACCGATCTGTCCATACACCATGTCAACACCTGCCCCTCGGGATCTCCAACACACTCACCGATCTGTCCATACACCATGTCAACACCCCGTCCCTCGGGATCTCCAACACACTCACCGATCTGTCCATACACCATGTCAACACCCCGTCCCGCGGGATCTCCAACACATTCACTGATCTGTCCGTACTCCATATCAACACCCCGTCCCTCGGGATCTCCAACACACTCACTGATCTGTCCGTACACCATGTCAACAGCCCGTCCCTCGGGTTCTCCAACACACTCACCGATCTGTCCGTACGCCGTGTCAACACCCCATTCCTCAGGTTCTCCAACACACTCACCGACCTGTCCGTACGCCGTGTGAACACCCCGTCCCTCGGGATCTCCAACACACTCACCGATCTGTCCGTACACTATGTCAACACCCCGTCCCTCGGGATCTCCAACACATTCACTGATCTGTCCGTACTCCATATCAACACCCCGTCCCTCGGGATCTCCAACACACTCACCGACCTGTCCGTACGCCGTGTCAACACCCCGTCCCTCGGGATCTCCAACACACTCACCGACCTGTCCGTACGCCGTGTCAACACCCCGTCCCTCGGGATCTCCAACACACTCACTGACCTGTCCGTACGCCGTGTCAACACCCCGTCCCTCGGGATCTCCAACACACTCACCAATCTGTCCATACACCATGTCAACACCCCGTCCCTCGGGATCTCCAACACACTCACCGATCTGTCCATACACCATGTCAACACCCCGTCCCTCGGGATCTCCAACACTCTCACCGATCTGTCCATACACCATGTCAACACCTCGTCCCTCGGGATCTCCAACACACTCACCGATCTGTCCGTACGCCGTGTCAACACCCCGTCCCTCGGGATCTCCAACACACTCACCGATCTGTCCATACACCATGTCAACACCCATCCCTCGGGATCTCCAACACACTCACCGATCTGTCCATACACCATGTCAACACCCCGTCCCTCGGGATCTCCAACACTCTCACCGATCTGTCCATACACCATGACAACACCCCGTCCCTCGGGATCTCCAACACACTCACTGATCTGTCCGTACTCCATATCAACACCCCGTCCCTCAGGTTCTCCAACACACTCACCGATCTGTCCGTACGCCGTGTCAACACCCCATCCCTCAGGTTCTCCAACACACTCACCGACCTGTCCGTATGCCGTGTCAACACCCCGTCCCTCGGGATCTCCAACACACTCACCGATCTGTCCGTACACTATGTCAACACCCCGTCCCTTGGGTTCTCCAACACACTCACCGATCTGTCCATACGCCGTGTCAACACCTGCCCCTCGGGATCTCCAACACACTCACCGATCTGTCCATACACCATGTCAACACCCCGTCCCTCGGGATCTCCAACACACTCACCGATCTGTCCATGCACCATGTCAACACCTGCCCCTCGGGTTCTCCAACACACTCACCGATCTGTCCGTACGCCGTGTCAACACCCCATCCCTCAGGTTCTCCAACACACTCACCGACCTGTCCGTACGCCGTGTGAACACCCCGTCCCTCGGGATCTCCAACACACTCACCGATCTGTCCGTACACTATGTCAACACCCCGTCCCTCGGGATCTCCAACACATTCACTGATCTGTCCGTACTCCATATCAACACCCCGTCCCTCGGGATCTCCAACACACTCACCGACCTGTCCGTACGCCGTGTCAACACCCCGTCCCTCGGGATCTCCAACACACTCACCGACCTGTCCGTACGCCGTGTCAACACCCCGTCCCTCGGGATCTCCAACACACTCACCGATCTGTCCATACACCATGTCAACACCCCGTCCCTCGGGATCTCCAACACACTCACCAATCTGTCCATACACCATGTCAACACCCCGTCCCTCGGGATCTCCAACACTCTCACCGATCTGTCCATACATCATGTCAACACCCCGTCCCTCGGGATCTCCAACACTCTCACCGATCTGTCCATACACCATGTCAACACCCCGTCCCTCGGGATCTCCAACACACTCACTGATCTGTCCGTACTCCATATCAACAACCCGTCCTTCGGGTTCTCCAACACACTCACCGATCTGTCCGTACGGCGTGTCAACACCCCGTCCCTCGGGATCTCCAACACACTCACCGATCTGTCCATACACCATGTCAACACCCATCCCTCGGGATCTCCAACACTCTCACCGATCTGTCCATACACCATGTCAACACCCCGTCCCTCGGGATCTCCAACACTCTCACCGATCTGTCCATACACCATGTCAACACCCCGTCCCTCGGGATCTCCAACACTCTCACCGATCTGTCCATACACCATGTCAACACCCCGTCCCTCGGGATCTCCAACACACTCACTGATCTGTCCGTACTCCATATCAACACCCCGTCCCTCGGGTTCTCCAACACACTCACCGATCTGTCCGTACGCCGTGTCAACACCCCATCCCTCAGGTTCTCCAACACACTCACCGACCTGTCCGTACGCCGTGTCAACACCCCGTCCCTCGGGATCTGCAACACACTCACCGATCTGTCCGTACACTATGTCAACACCTCATCCCTTGGGTTCTCCAACACACTCACCGATCTGTCCATACGCCGTGTCAACACCTGCCCCTCGGGATCTCCAACACACTCACTGATCTGTCCATACACCATGTCAACACCCCGTCCCTCGGGATCTCCAACACACTCACCGATCTGTCCATACAGCATGTCAACACCTGCCCCTCAGGATCTCCAACACACTCACCGATCTGTCCATACACCATGTCAACACCTGCCCCTCGGGATCTCCAACACACTCACCGATCTGTCCATACACCATGTCAACACCCCGTCCCTCGGGATCTCCAACACACTCACCGATCTGTCCATACACCATGTCAACACCCCGTCCCTCGGGATCTCCAACACATTCACTGATCTGTCCGTACTCCATATCAACACCCCGTCCCTCAGGATCTCCAACACACTCACCGATCTGTCCGTACACCATGTCAACACCCCGTCCCTCGGGTTCTCCAACACACTCACCGATCTGTCCGTACGCCGTGTCAACACCCCGTCCCTCTGGATCTCCAACACACTCACCGACCTGTCCATACACCATGTCAACAACCCGTCCCTCGGGATCTCCAACACACTCACCGATCTGTCCATACACCATGTCAACACCCCGTCCCTCGGGATCTGCAACACTCTCACCGATCTGTCCATACACCATGTCAACACCCCGTCCCTCGGGATCTCCAACACACTCACTGATCTGTCCGTACTCCATATCAACACCCCGTCCCTCGGGTTCTCCAACACACTCACCGACCTGTCCGTACGCCGTGTCAACACCCCGTCCCTCGGGATCTGCAACACACTCACCGATCTGTCCGTACACTATGTCAACACCTCATCCCTTGGGTTCTCCAACACACTCACCGATCTGTCCATACGCCGTGTCAACACCTGCCCCTCGGGATCTCCAACACACTCACTGATCTGTCCATACACCATGTCAACACCCCGTCCCTCGGGATCTCCAACACACTCACCGATCTGTCCATACACCATGTCAACACCTGCCCCTCAGGATCTCCAACACACTCACCGATCTGTCCATACACCATGTCAACACCTGCCCCTCGGGATCTCCAACACACTCACCGATCTGTCCATACACCATGTCAACACCCCGTCCCTCGGGATCTCCAACACACTCACCGATCTGTCCATACACCATGTCAACACCCCGTCCCTCGGGATCTCCAACACATTCACTGATCTGTCCGTACTCCATATCAACACCCCGTCCCTCAGGATCTCCAACACACTCACCGATCTGTCCGTACACCATGTCAACACCCCGTCCCTCGGGTTCTCCAACACACTCACCGATCTGTCCGTACGCCGTGTCAACACCCCGTCCCTCGGGATCTCCAACACACTCACCGACCTGTCCATACACCATGTCAACAACCCGTCCCTCGGGATCTCCAACACACTCACCGATCTGTCCATACACCATGTCAACACCCCGTCCCTCGGGATCTGCAACACACTCACCGATCTGTCCATACACCATGTCAACACCCCGTCCCTCGGGATCTCCAACTCACTCACCGATCTGTCCGTACGCCATGCTGATCAGTTTTTCGTTGACCAACTTGTCGGTTTTTGGGTTTCGGGGTTGCCTCTTCATGATATCGCTCTCTGCTGCCTCATAGGCCAAAGAGATTGCAGGGACCTTCAGAAAGGATAATGGTTTTCAGTGACGCTCCAACTCACAGTCAACGACTCCGTGATCCTGAAAACCAGCCCTCTAATCCCAGCGTGTTCCTCTGGCCAGATCATTTATCTCACCGCCCTCCATCTGATTGTCCAGTCCTGTCACATTCTCCTCTTTCCCACCAACCACAAGACGCATCATAGAAGGAAAATTAGGCTATTCGGTATCCAGTCTGCTCTGCCATTCCATCATGGCTGTTTTTTTATGCCCCTCAACTCCATTCTCCTGCCTTCTCTGTATAAACTCTGGCGCGTTGACTAATCAAGAAGCTATCAACCTCCGCTTCAAATAAACTCAATGTCCAACAGCTGCCTGTGGCAATGAATTCCACAGATTCACCACCCTCTGGCAAAGGAAATTCCTCCTCATCTCTTCCAATTGTATGTCTCTCTATTCTGAGGCTGTGTCCTCTGGTCCTAGACTCCCCACTATAGGAAACATCCTCTCCACATCCACTCTGTCTGTGTCCCTCTGGTCCTAGACTCCCCCACTATAGGAAACATCCTCTCCATATCCACTCTGTCTGTGTCCTCTGGTCCTAGACTTCCCACTATAGGAAACATCCTCTCCACATCCACTCTGTCTTGGAGCAGATCACACCTCCACCTTTCCCCTCCCTTCAACCCCCATTTAACAGTTCTCTTTCATCGCACTGTCCCTTGCCATCTCTCTTCATAGTCTCTGTGCCCTGACAGCCCATGGCCTCCAGGCTCAGCCCTCACCATGTCAGTCCCCAGGTCGATGCAGAGGATGGTTACGGTGCCGAGGGGTAGGGGAATGTTGGCCACGATGAACAGCAGGAAGGGAGTGATCTCAGGGATGTTGCTGGTCAGAGTGTATGCAATAGACTTCTTCAGGTTGTCAAAGATGAGTCGGCCTGCGGGGCGGGAATGAGAGGGTGAAGGTCCTGTCCCTGAACTCTCTCTCACACACGCACCACTCTGGTCCCTCCTCTACTCGCCCAACCACCAACTACCCATTCCTCACCCCCCTCCCACCCTCTTCCCTTCCTCACTCACCACACACCCTCTTCCCCCTTCCTCCCAACTCCCACACTCTTTCCCCTTCCTCCCACCTCACACCCTCTTCTCCTTCCTCCCACCACACACCCTCTTCCCCTTCCTCCTACCTCACACCCTCTTCCATTTCCTCCCACCTCCCACCCTCTTCCCTTCCTCACTCACCACCCACCCTCTTTCCCCTTCCTCCCACCTCACACCCTCTTCTCCTTCCTCCCACCACACACCCTCTACCCCTTCATCCCACCTCACACCCTCTTCCATTTCCTCCCACCTCCCACCCTCTTCCCTTCCTCACTCACCACCCACCCTCTTTCCCCTTCCTCCCAACTCCCACACTCTTTCCCCTTCCTCCCACCTCACACCCTCTTCTCCTTCCTCCCACCACACACCCTCTACCCCTTCATCCCACCTCACACCCTCTTCCCCTTCCTCACACCTCCCACCCACTTCCCCTTCCTCACTCACCTGCCACCCATTTCCCCTTCCACCCACCTCACACCCTCTTCTCCTTCCTCACCCTCCTCCCACCCCCTACCCCTTCCTCCCACCTCCCACCCTCTTCCCCTCCTCACTCACATCCCATCCTCTTCCCCTTCCTCCCTCCTCACACCCTCTTCCCCTTCCTCACCCAGCTCCCACCCTCTTCCACTTCCTCCCACCCTCTTCCCCTTCCTCCCACCTCCTAACCTCTCCCCTTCCTCACACCTCGCACCCTCTTCCCCTTCCTCCCACCTCCTAACCTCTCCCCTTCCTCACACCTCGCACCCTCTTCCCCTTCCTCCCACCAACCACCCTCCTTCCCTTCCTGCCACTTCCCACTCTCTTCCCCTTCCTCACTCACCTCCACTCTCTTCCCCTTCCTCACTCACCTCCACTCTCTTCCCCTTCCTCACTTACCTACCACCCGTTTCCCCTTCCTCACATCTCACACCCTCTTCTCCTTCCTCACTCACCTGCCACCCTCTTCCTCTTCCTCCCACCAACCACCCTCCTCCCCTTTCTCCCACCTCCCACCCTCTTCCCCTTCCTCACCCACCTCCCACCCTTATCCCCTTCCTCACACCTCCTACCCTCTTCCCCTCTTCACTCATCTCCCACCCTCTTCCCCTTCCTCACCCACCTCCCACCCTCTTCCCCTTCCTCACACCTCCCACGCTCATCCCCTTCCTCACACCTCCCACCCTCATCCCCTTCCTCACACCTCACACCCTCTTCCCCTCCTCACTCACATCCCATCCTCTTCCCCTTCCTCCCTCCTCACACCCTCTTCCCCTTCCTTACTCACCTCCCACCCTCTTCCATTTCCTCACACCTCCTACCCTCTTCCCCTCTTCACTCATCTCCCACCCTCTTCCCCTTCCTCACTCACCTCCCACCCTCTTCCCCTTCCTCACACCTCACACCCTGTTCCCCTTCCTCACACCTCACACCCTCTTCCCCTTCCTCACTCACCACCCACCCTCTTCCCCTTCCTCACTCACCTCCCACCCTCTTCCCCTTCCTCACACCTCACACCCTCTTCCCCTTCCTCACTCACCACCCACCCTCTTCCCCTTCCTCACTCACCACCCACCCTCTTCCCCTTCCTCACT
Organism: Mobula birostris; assembly: GCF_030028105.1. Taxonomy (NCBI): domain Eukaryota; kingdom Metazoa; phylum Chordata; class Chondrichthyes; order Myliobatiformes; family Myliobatidae; genus Mobula; species Mobula birostris. The sequence continues at coordinate 139,722 of NW_027278540.1, read as the reverse complement.
CACCACCCACCCTCTTCCCCTTCCTCACCCACCTCCCACCTTCCAACCTCTCCCCTTCCTCACTCACCTCCCACCCTCTTCCCCTTCCTCACCCACCTCCCACCCTCTTCCCCTTCCTCACTCACCTCCCACCCTCTTCCACTTCCTCACCCACTGCCCACCCTCTTCCCCTTCCTCTCACCTCCCACCCTGTTCCCCTTCCTCACACCTCACACCCTCTTCCCCTTCCTCACTCACCACCCACCCTCTTCCCCTTCCTCACCCACCTCCCACCTTCCAACCTCTCCCCTTCCTCACTCACCTCCCACCCTCTTCCCCTTCCTCACTCACCACCCACCCTCTTCCCCTTCCTCACCCACCTCCCACCTTCCAACCTCTCCCCTTCCTCACTCACCTCCCACCCTCTTCCCCTTCCTCCCACCTCCCACCCTCTTCCCCTTCCTCACATCTCACACTCTCTTCCCCTTCCTCACCCACTGCCCACCCTCTTCCGCTTCTTCACACCTCACACTCTCTTCCCCTTCCTCACACCCTCTTCCCCTTTCTCCCACCTCACACCCTCTTCCCCTCCTCACTCACATCCCATCCTCTTCCCCTTCCTCCCTCCTCACACCCTCTTCCCCTTCCTCATTCACCACCCACCCTCTTCCCCTTCCTCACACCACCTACCCTCTTCCCCTTCCTCACTCACCACCCACCTTCCAACCTCTCCCCTTCCTCACTCACCTCCCACCCTCTTCCCCTTCTTCACTCACCTCCCACCCTCTTCCCTTTCCTCCCTCCTCACACCCTCTTCCCCTTCCTCATTCACCACCCACCCTCTTCCCCTTCCTCACACCACCTACCCTCTTCCCCTTCCTCACTCACCACCCACCTTCCAACCTCTCCCCTTCCTCACTCACCTCCCACCCTCTTCCCCTTCTTCACTCACCTCCCACCCTCTTCCCTTTCCTCCCACCTCACACCCTCTTCCCCTTCCTCACTCACCACCCACCCTCTTCCCCTTCCTTACCCACCTCACACCCTCTTCCCCTTCCTCACTCACCACCCACCCTCTTCCCCTTCCTCACACCACCTACCCTCTTCCCCTTCCTGACCCACCTCCCACCTTCCAACCTCTCCCCTTCCTCACCCACCTCCCACCCTCTTCCACTTGCTCACTCACCTCCCACCCTCTTCCCCTTCCTCACTCACCACCCACCCTCTTCCCCTTCCTCACCCACCTCCCACCCTCTTCCCCTTCCTCACTCACATCCCACCCTCTTCCCCTTCTCACTCCTCACACCCTCTTCCCCTTCCTTACCCACCTCCCACTCTCTTCCCCTTCTCACTCCTCCCAACCTCCTCTCTCCATCTCCCCTCCCTCTCCCTCAGATTACACTCGGATCCTCTACCATTCCTTCTGCACTTCCCCTTGTTCCCTTCCCTCCACAACCTTCTCCCTTCCTCTCTTCCCCTCCCACTCCTCGTCTATGCACCTGCTCCTCATCTCCTCTCCTCCCCTACTCTCCTACAGCTCACCTCTCCTTCCCCCTCTCCTCGGTCCTGCTCACACAGCCCTCCCTCCTCACCTCTTACCCTCATACCTCCTCCTCTTCTACCACATCCCTTCACAGCCCTTTCTCTCCCCTCTCCTGCCCCCACAGGGCCCCCCACCCACCTCTTATGTGCCCTCTCCCTCACCCTCTTCCACGCCTGTGACAATGGAAGCGAAGTTGTCGTCCAACAGGATCATGTCGGCCGCCTGCTTGGAGACATCTGAGCCCGAGATCCCCATAGCAACACCGATGTCGGCCTTCTTCAGGGCAGGTGAGTCATTGACACCGTCGCCCGTCACTGCCACAATGGCTCCCTGTAGGTGGATGGTGGGATGTAACTAGCATCCGCAGAGAAAGCACCCCTCCCGTCATGGAGCTGGGGGACTTAATTCTTAGATTAGACTGATTAATTGATATTTTCTTCACAGTTTAACAATTCAGTTAACGGCTTATATTTTATTTAATTACTCTACACAAGTAACTACCAAGTGTTTCGTAGTGGTCACAATGTTCAATGCAGCCCCATGTGGTTATGTTGGTATAACTCTGGAAAGTTCCAGAAGCTTCTCAGTACTGCATTAATTGAATCAGGGCTTTCTCATTACTTAACTCTTTCCTACAAATGTAAATTTAATTTTCCGTATCTATGGATATAAGAATAGCTGACAAGGCAGCACCGTCTTAATCTTAGTCTTTTAGCATCTCAGTCTCTTTGTCTTTAAGCCTTCTGCTATGAGCTTCTGTTCCTGAGCAACACACACAGAATGCTGGAGGAACTCAGCAGGCCAGGCAGCATCGATGGGAAAAAGTACAGTCGATGTTTCAGGCCAAAACCCTTCCGCAGGACTGGAGTTAAAAAAGCTGGGGAGTAGATTTAAAAGGTTGAGGGAGTGTAGAGAGAAGCGGCAGGTGATAGGTGAAAACTGGAGGGGGAGGGATGAAGTAAAGATTGGAAAGTTGATTGATGGAAGAGATAGAAGACGATGGAAGAAAGAAAAAGGGGGAGGAGCACCGGAGGGAGGCGATGGGGACGGACAGGCAAGGGGATCAGTTGAGAGAGGAAAAAGGGGATGGGAAATGGTGAACTTCGGGGGGCGGCATTACAGGGAGTTTGAGGAATCGATCTTCATGCATTGAGGAATTGAGAGATGGGGACAGTGTTTTTACAACTTAATAGGGTGGGAATCTTTTCCTCGATGCTGTCAGACCTGCTGAGTTCCACCAGCATATTGCTCTTGATTTCCAGCTTCAGCAGAATCGATCGTTTGTAATAATCCTAATATCTCCACGCATTTTCATCAGTCCACACAGCCACCCCACTGCTGAGCCAGAGAACCGGGTTCAATCCCAGCCTCTGCTCCTGCCTGTGTGGAGGTTGTATGTTTGCCCTGTGACGGTGTGCGTCTCGACACACAGATCACAGAATTGTACGTTGTGGCTGTATTGCCTGGTGTATTTCACCCGATTGTACATGGTGCTCCCAGTGTGGTCTGACCCAGGGATACGGAGACAGAACTATACACGGTGTTCCTGGTGTGGTCTGACCCAGGGATACGGAGACAGAACTGTACACAGTGCTCTCGGTGTGGTCTGACCCAGGGATATGGAGACAGGACTGTACAGGGTGCTCCCGGTGTGGTCTGACCCAGGGATATGGAGATGGGAACTGTACACAGTGCTCCTGGTGTGGTCTGACCCAGGGATTTGGAGATGGGAACTGTACACGGTGCTCCTGGTGTGGTCTGACCCAGGGATACGGAGACAGAACTGTACACAGTGCTCCCGGTGTGGTCTGACCCAGGGGTACGGAGACAGAACTGTACACAGTGCTCCCGGTGTGGTCTGACCCAGGGATATGGAGACAGAACTGTACAGGGTGCTCCTGGTGTGGGTCTGACCCAGGGGTACGGAGACAGAACTGTACACAGTGCTCCCGGTGTGGTCTGACCCAGGGATACGGAGACAGAACTGTACAGGGTGCTCCCGGTGCGGGTCTAACCCAGGGATATGGAGACTGGAACTGTACACTGTGCTCCCGGTGTGGTCTGACCCAGGGATTTGGAGATGGGAACTGTACACGGTGCTCCTGGTGTGGTCTGACCCAGGGATTTGGAGATGGGAACTGTACACGGTGCTCCTGGTGTGGTCTGACCCAGGGATACGGAGACAGAACTGTACACAGTGCTCCCGGTGTGGTCTGACCCAGGGATACGGAGACAGAACTGTACACGGTGTTCCTGGTGCGGGTCTAACCCAGGGATACGGAGACAGAACTGTACACTGTGCTCCCGGTGTGGTCTGACCCAGGGATGTGGAGACAGAACTGTACAAGGTGCTCCCGGTGTGGGTCTGACCCAGGGATTTGGAGATGGGAACTGTACACGGGGCTCCTGGTGTGGGTCTGACCCAGGGATATGGCGATGGGAACTGTACACGGTGCTCCTGGTGTGGTCTGACCCAGGGACTTGGAGATGGGAACTGTACACGGTGCTCTGGTGTGGTCTGACTCAGGGATTTGGAGATGGGAACTGTACACGGTGCTCCTGGTGTGGTCTGACCCAGGGATATGGAGACAGAACTGTACAGGGTGCTCCTGGTGTGGGTCTGACCCAGGGATACGGAACAGAACTGTACAGGGTGCTCCTGGTGTGGTCTGACCCAGGGATAGGGAGACAGAACTGTACACATTGCTCCCGGTGTGGTCTGACCCAGGGATATGGAGACAGAACTGTACAGGGTGCTCCTGGTGTGTGTCTGACCCAGGGATACGGAGACAGAACTGTACGGGGTGCTCTTGGTGTGGGTCTGACCCAGGGATATGGAGACAGAACTGTACACAGTGCTCCCAGTGTGGTCTGACCCAGGGATATGGAGACAGAACTGTACACGGTGTTCCTGGTGTGAGTCTGACCCAGGGATACGGAGACAGAACTGTACACAGTGTTCCCGGTGTGGGTCTGACCCAGGGATACGGAGACTGGAACTGTACACAGTGTTCCCGGTGTGGGTCTGACCCAGGGATACGGAGACAAAACTGTACACGGTGCTCCTGGTGTGGTCTGACCCAGGGACTTGGAGATGGGAACTGTACACGGTGCTCCTGGTGTGGTCTGACCCAGGGATACGGAGACAGAACTGTACATGGTGCTCCTGGTGTGGTCTGACCCAGGGATAGGGAGACAGAACTGTACACGGTGCTCCCGGTGTGGTCTGACCCAGGGATATGGAGACAGAACTGTACAGGGTGCTCCTGGTGTGGGTCTGACCCAGGGATACGGAACAGAACTGTACAGGGTGCTCCTGGTGTGGTCTGACCCAGGGATAGGGAGACAGAACTGTACACATTGCTCCCGGTGTGGTCTGACCCAGGGATATGGAGACAGAACTGTACAGGGTGCTCCTGGTGTGTGTCTGACCCAGGGATACGGAGACAGAACTGTACGGGGTGCTCTTGGTGTGGGTCTGACCCAGGGATATGGAGACAGAACTGTACACAGTGCTCCCAGTGTGGTCTGACCCAGGGATATGGAGACAGAACTGTACACGGTGTTCCTGGTGTGAGTCTGACCCAGGGATACGGAGACAGAACTGTACACAGTGTTCCCGGTGTGGGTCTGACCCAGGGATACGGAGACTGGAACTGTACACAGTGTTCCCGGTGTGGGTCTGACCCAGGGATACGGAGACAAAACTGTACACGGTGCTCCTGGTGTGGTCTGACCCAGGGACTTGGAGATGGGAACTGTACACGGTGCTCCCGGTGTGGTCTGACCCAGGGATATGGAGACAGAACTGTACAGGGTGCTCCTGGTGTGGGTCTGACCCAGGGATACGGAGATAGAACTGTACACAGTGCTCCCGGTGTGGTCTGACCCAGGGATACGGAGACAGAACTGTACAGGGTGCTCCTGGTGCGGGTCTAACCCAGGGATACGGAGACAGAACTATACACGGTGCTCCTGGTGTGGTCTGACCCAGGGATACGGAGACAGAACTGTACACAGTGCTCTCGGTGTGGTCTGACCCAGGGATACGGAGACAGAACTGTACACGGTGCTCCCGGTGTGGGTCTGACCCAGGGATACGGAGACAGAACTATACACGGTGCTCCTGGTGTGGTCTGACCCAGGGATTTGGAGATGGGAACTGTACACGGTGCTCCTGGTGTGGTCTGACCCAGGGATAGGGAGACAGAACTGTACACATTGCTCCCGGTGTGGTCTGACCCAGGGATATGGAGACAGAACTGTACAGGGTGCTCCTGGTGTGTGTCTGACCCAGGGATACGGAGACAGAACTGTACGGGGTGCTCTTGGTGTGGGTCTGACCCAGGGATATGGAGACAGAACTGTACACAGTGCTCCCAGTGTGGTCTGACCCAGGGATATGGAGACAGAACTGTACAGGGTGCTCCTGGTGTGTGTCTGACCCAGGGATTTGGAGATGGGAACTGTACACGGTGCTCCTGGTGTGGTCTGACCCAGGGATACGGAGACAGAACTGTACATGGTGCTCCTGGTGTGGTCTGACCCAGGGATAGGGAGACAGAACTGTACACGGTGCTCCCGGTGTGGTCTGACCCAGGGATATGGAGACAGAACTGTACAGGGTGCTCCTGGTGTGGTCTGACCCAGGGATAGGGAGACAGAACTGTACACATTGCTCCCGGTGTGGTCTGACCCAGGGATATGGAGACAGAACTGTACAGGGTGCTCCTGGTGTGTGTCTGACCCAGGGATACGGAGACAGAACTGTACGGGGTGCTCTTGGTGTGGGTCTGACCCAGGGATATGGAGACAGAACTGTACACAGTGCTCCCAGTGTGGTCTGACCCAGGGATATGGAGACAGAACTGTACACGGTGTTCCTGGTGTGAGTCTGACCCAGGGATACGGAGACAGAACTGTACACAGTGTTCCCGGTGTGGGTCTGACCCAGGGATACGGAGACTGGAACTGTACACAGTGTTCCCGGTGTGGGTCTGACCCAGGGATACGGAGACAAAACTGTACACGGTGCTCCTGGTGTGGTCTGACCCAGGGACTTGGAGATGGGAACTGTACACGGTGCTCCCGGTGTGGTCTGACCCAGGGATATGGAGACAGAACTGTACAGGGTGCTCCTGGTGTGGGTCTGACCCAGGGATACGGAGATAGAACTGTACACAGTGCTCCCGGTGTGGTCTGACCCAGGGATATGGAGACAGAACTGTACAGGGTGCTCCTGGTGTGTGTCTGACCCAGGGGTACGGAGACAGAACTGTACACAGTGCTCCCGGTGTGGTCTGACCCAGGGATACGGAGACAGAACTGTACAGGGTGCTCCTGGTGCGGGTCTAACCCAGGGATACGGAGACAGAACTGTACACTGTGCTCCCGGTGTGGTCTGACCCAGGGATGTGGAGACAGAACTGTACAAGGTGCTCCCGGTATGAGTCTGACCCAGGGATACGGAGACAGAACTATACACGGTGCTCCTGGTGTGGTCTGACCCAGGGATACGGAGACAGAACTGTACACAGTGCTCTCGGTGTGGTCTGACCCAGGGATACGGAGACAGAACTGTACACGGTGCTCCCGGTGTGGGTCTGACCCAGGGATTTGGAGATGGGAACTGTACACGGGGCTCCTGGTGTGGGTCTGACCCAGGGATATGGCGATGGGAACTGTACACGGTGCTCCTGGTGTGGTCTGACCCAGGGACTTGGAGATGGGAACTGTACACGGTGCTCCTGGTGTGGTCTGACCCAGGGACTTGGAGATGGGAACTGTACAGGGTGCTCCTGGTGTGGGTTTGACCCAGGGATTTGGAGATGGGAACTGTACACGGTGCTCCCGCTGTGGTCTGACCCAGGGATATGGAGACAGAACTGTACAGGGTGCTCCTGGTGTGGGTCTGACCCAGGGATACGGAACAGAACTGTACAGGGTGCTCCTGGTGTGGTCTGACCCAGGGATAGGGAGACAGAACTGTACACATTGCTCCCGGTGTGGTCTGACCCAGGGATATGGAGACAGAACTGTACAGGGTGCTCCTGGTGTGTGTCTGACCCAGGGATACGGAGACAGAACTGTACGGGGTGCTCTTGGTGTGGGTCTGACCCAGGGATATGGAGACAGAACTGTACACAGTGCTCCCAGTGTGGTCTGACCCAGGGATATGGAGACAGAACTGTACAGGGTGCTCCTGGTGTGTGTCTGACCCAGGGATTTGGAGATGGGAACTGTACACGGTGCTCCTGGTGTGGTCTGACCCAGGGATACGGAGACAGAACTGTACATGGTGCTCCTGGTGTGGTCTGACCCAGGGATAGGGAGACAGAACTGTACACGGTGCTCCCGGTGTGGTCTGACCCAGGGATATGGAGACAGAACTGTACAGGGTGCTCCTGGTGTGGGTCTGACCCAGGGATACGGAACAGAACTGTACAGGGTGCTCCTGGTGTGGTCTGACCCAGGGATAGGGAGACAGAACTGTACACATTGCTCCCGGTGTGGTCTGACCCAGGGATATGGAGACAGAACTGTACAGGGTGCTCCTGGTGTGTGTCTGACCCAGGGATACGGAGACAGAACTGTACGGGGTGCTCTTGGTGTGGGTCTGACCCAGGGATATGGAGACAGAACTGTACACAGTGCTCCCAGTGTGGTCTGACCCAGGGATATGGAGACAGAACTGTACACGGTGTTCCTGGTGTGAGTCTGACCCAGGGATACGGAGACAGAACTGTACACAGTGTTCCCGGTGTGGGTCTGACCCAGGGATACGGAGACTGGAACTGTACACAGTGTTCCCGGTGTGGGTCTGACCCAGGGATACGGAGACAAAACTGTACACGGTGCTCCTGGTGTGGTCTGACCCAGGGACTTGGAGATGGGAACTGTACACGGTGCTCCCGGTGTGGTCTGACCCAGGGATATGGAGACAGAACTGTACAGGGTGCTCCTGGTGTGGGTCTGACCCAGGGATACGGAGATAGAACTGTACACAGTGCTCCCGGTGTGGTCTGACCCAGGGATACGAAGACAGAACTGTACACGGTGCTCCCGGTGTGGTCTGACCCAGGGATATGGAGACAGAACTGTACAGGGTGCTCCTGGTGTGTGTCTGACCCAGGGGTACGGAGACAGAACTGTACACAGTGCTCCCGGTGTGGTCTGACCCAGGGATACGGAGACAGAACTGTACAGGGTGCTCCTGGTGCGGGTCTAACCCAGGGATACGGAGACAGAACTATACACGGTGCTCCTGGTGTGGTCTGACCCAGGGATACGGAGACAGAACTATACACGGTGCTCCTGGTGTGGTCTGACCCAGGGATACGGAGACAGAACTGTACACAGTGCTCTCGGTGTGGTCTGACCCAGGGATACGGAGACAGAACTGTACACGGTGCTCCCGGTGTGGGTCTGACCCAGGGATACGGAGACAGAACTATACACGGTGCTCCTGGTGTGGTCTGACCCAGGGATTTGGAGATGGGAACTGTACACGGGGCTCCTGGTGTGGGTCTGACCCAGGGATATGGCGATGGGAACTGTACACGGTGCTCCTGGTGTGGTCTGACCCAGGGACTTGGAGATGGGAACTGTACACGGTGCTCCTGGTGTGGTCTGACCCAGGGACTTGGAGATGGGAACTGTACAGGGTGCTCCTGGTGTGGGTTTGACCCAGGGATTTGGAGATGGGAACTGTACACGGTGCTCCCGCTGTGGTCTGACCCAGGGATATGGAGACAGAACTGTACAGGGTGCTCCTGGTGTGGGTCTGACCCAGGGATACGGAACAGAACTGTACAGGGTGCTCCTGGTGTGGTCTGACCCAGGGATAGGGAGACAGAACTGTACACATTGCTCCCGGTGTGGTCTGACCCAGGGATATGGAGACAGAACTGTACAGGGTGCTCCTGGTGTGTGTCTGACCCAGGGATACGGAGACAGAACTGTACGGGGTGCTCTTGGTGTGGGTCTGACCCAGGGATATGGAGACAGAACTGTACACAGTGCTCCCAGTGTGGTCTGACCCAGGGATATGGAGACAGAACTGTACACGGTGTTCCTGGTGTGGGTCTGACCCAGGGATATGGCGATGGGAACTGTACACGGTGCTCTGGTGTGGTTTGACCCAGGGATTTGGAGATGGGAACTGTACACGGTGCTCCTGGTGTGGTCTGACCCAGGGATATGGCAATGGGAACTGTACACGGTGCTCTGGTGTGGTTTGACCCAGGGATTTGGAGATGGGAACTGTACACGGTGCTCCTGGTGTGGTCTGACCCAGGGATATTGTGACAGAACTGTGCATGGAGCATAATTAGGCCATTCAGCCCATCAAGTCTGTTCCACCATTCCATCAAGTCTGATCCCAGATCCCACTCAATCCCTATATACCTGCCTTCTCGCCATATTCTTTCATGCCCTGACGATCAGGAAACTATCAACTTCTGCCTTAAATATACACACAGACCAGGCCTCCACTGCAATCTGTGGCAGAGCATTCCACAGATTCACCACACTCTGGCTAAAAAATTCGTCCTTAACTCTGCTCTAAAAGGTTCCCCTTGATTTTGAGGCTGTGCCCTCTAGTTCTGGATACCCCCCCACCATAGGAAACATCCTCTCCACATCCACCCTATGTAGTCCTTTGAACATTTTCAATGAGATACCCCCACCTTCTTCTAAGTTCCAGTGAGTATAGGCCCAAAGCTGCAAAACGCTCCTCATATGTTAACCCCTTCATTCTCAGAATCATCTGCATTTGGAGAGCGGAACTGAGGGATGGGGTATGAAGCTGAGGGGAGGGGTGTCTGGGAATGGCCCACCTGCCTCTGGCAGCCCTCCACGATGATGAGCTTCTGCTGTGGTGACGTGCGGGCGAAGACAATTTCTGTGTGGTTGGCCAGGATCTGGTCTAGCTGCTCTTCTTCCATCTCCTTGAGGTCAGAGCCATGGATCACACAGGCCTTGGCGTCTCTGTATGGAGAGGAAGAGTAGTGAACGCTTCTCGAACTGCAGCCGACAGCAACCCTGGTCCCCCCGCCAGCCAGCCTGCAGGGCGCCTCGTCAACTCATGCCCGGGGAGTGTGTAGGGGGTGCTATACGGAACATTGAACAGCTCGGCCCTTCAGCCCATCATTCAGTGCTGACTATGTTGCTGAACAAAGCAGAGGGCAGACTGGTGATCACGATGGTGGTTCAGTCCCTGCTGTTGTCTGTCAGTAGTTTGTACCTTCTCCCTGTGACCTTGTGGCTTCGTCCAGGTGCTGCCGTTCCCCCATCAGGCTAGAGCTAGGGAGTGTGGGCACATTTGCATGCTGACATCATGAATAAGGCAAGGCTAACAGGCTTAGGGAGCCTGGAATTCTGAGAACTATTGAGGCCCTTTTGAAGAAGAGGCACTTAGCAGGTAACATTGTGGTCTTTGGTTTATTCCGTTCCAATTATTAATTCCATGGATTTAGTGCGTATGCCTGTAAAACCTAAATCTTGGGGACATACAGTGGCATGCAAAAGTTTGGGCACCCCTGGTCAAAATTTCTGTTACTGTGAAGAGCTAAGCAAATAAAAGATGACCTGATTTCCAAAAGGCATAAAGTTAAAGACACATTTCTTTAATATTTTAAGCAAGAAAACTTTTTATTTCCATCTTTTACAGTTTCAAAATAACAAAAAAGGAAAAAGGCCCGAAGCAAAAGTTTGGGCACCCTGCATGGTCAGTACTTAGTAACTCCCCCTTTGGCAAGTGTCACAGCTTGTAAATGCTTTCTGTAGCCAGCTAAGAGTCTTTCAGTTCTTGTTTGGGGGATTTTTGCCAATTCTTCCTTGCAAAAGGCTTCTAGTTCTGTGAGATTCTTGGGCTGTCTTGCATGCACTGCTCTTTTGAGGTCTATCCACAAATTCTAGATGATGTTTAGGGACTGTGAGGGCCATGGCAAAACCTTCAGCTTGCACCTTGAGGTAGTCCATTGTGGATTTTGAGGTGTGTTTAGGATCATTATCCTGCTGTAGGAGCCATCCTCTTTTCATCTTTGGCTTTTTTACAGACGGTGTGATGTTTGCTTCCAGAATTTGCTGGTATCTCATGGAATTCAATCTTCCTTCTGTGAGGGGATCCTGGAGTGCCCCTATTAACTGTTTGGAGAGAGACATTTATCATTGATGGTTTGTTTGGAAAGGAGAGAGAGACAGAGTTATTTACCACTGATACGTTGCTTTTGGAAGAGGGAGAGAGACGAAGATTAACAGCTGGACTGTCACTTTAAGGCATTGGAAGTAACTTTGGATTTTTACTGAGTTTGGAGTTGGAGACAGCACCGAGCAGCTCGAAGGTTGCTGTGGTGACCAAAGGCGGTGTTATTTAATGGACACTCGATGTTATGATTTTCAGCAGATTGTTGATATTACTTCCAAGGACAGGTTGTTTGTGCACTCCTTTACAGACAAAGGAAGGAGGGGCTCTTTGAATGACAGGGATACTCAGCCTGGTGAAATAAACGAGAGGTCAGATGATACAGACCTCAGGACACATGATCTGGACACTGAATGAGCATTGCTGTACCCGCAGAGAAAGTGGGTTTGGAGGATCGATCAGGCGGATTGATCCAAATTGCTATTCAATTGGTGAAGAAGGGGTTGACTGGTGGGGAGTTGTCTCTGTGTCCACCCTCGCCTGGGTGATAGCTCCACCATAGAAGACCGGTCCCCCTGGTTTAAGTCACAGTCGGTGACTTGTAAAGGATTTCGGAGACGACGAGAAGATCGACGGCATCAGCTCACCTGAAGACTCAACTCACTCTCTCTCTCTCTCTCTCTCTCTCTCTCTCTCTCTCTCTCTCCATCACTACTCAACTAAGTACCACGAACTGAACTGAACTGAACTTTACTCAACATCATAAGACTGTATCTTTTTACTCCTAGACTTAAAGAAGCTTGGTTTTTCATACATATATATTCCACACTTACATTTATATATAATCATTGCTAACCTGTTTGATTTATCTACATTTATATTACTGTATTGCATAGTTACTAATAAATATTATTAGTTGTTAGCAGTATGAGACTCGAAAGTGTTTTCTATTTTTGCTGGTTTCTTTATCCCCGTCACGGGGTAGGTGACACCTCTACCAGTAAATGTTCCCCGTGCCACTGGCTGCAACACAAGCCCAAAATATGATTGATCCTCCCCCATGCTTAACAGTTGGAGATGGGTTCTTTTCATTAAATTCTGCACCCTTTTTTCTCTAAACATTCCTTTGCTCATTCTGGCCAAAAAGCTCTATTCAAAAGGTTCAAAGGAACATCTAAACAAGCCTGGTCACTGGTCACGGACACCGGACACTGATCCCCGTGGAACGTCACTGGTCATGGACACCCGGCACTGATCCCCGTGGAACGTCACTGGTCACGGACACCAGACACTGATCCCCGTGGAACGTCACTGGTCACGGACACCGGACACTGATCCCCGTGGAACGTCACTGGTCACGGACACCCGGCACTGATCCCCGTGGAACGTCACTGGTCACGGACACCCGGCACTGATCCCCGTGGAACGTCACTGGTCATGGACACCCGGCACTGATCCCCGTGGAACGTCACTGGTCACGGACACCGGACACTGATCCCCGTGGAACGTCACTGGTCATGGACACCTGGCACTGATCTCCGTGGAACGTCACTGGTCACGGACACACGGCACTGATCCCCGTGGAACGTCACTGGTCACGGACACCCGACACTGATCCCCGTGGAATGTCACTGGTCACGGACACATGGCACTGATCCCCGTGGAACGTCACTGGTCACGGACACCCGGCACTGATCCCTGTAGAATACCGCTAGTCACAGGTACTCAGCCAGAAGCACACCCCTCTATCACAATCCTCTAAACTCTATGGCAAAGCCATGTGATAGCGTAGAGGGAGTTCCACTCTATGTCTAACCCTTTTTTTAAACATAATTCTTTATTACAAATATCGGTGCTATACAATATGTACAAAAACAGTGACTAACACAATTACTTCACTACAAACAGACAATACATGTTAAACCAAAATATTACCATCTCCATCAATGATGGCATTTACATCCAATGGAGCCCAACAATCCCGGAATACCTCTACGGTCGCCGTGAACTGCGTGTGTTCCTTTTCAATGTTCACCCGAGCACGAACATACCCCCTAAACATTGCCAGGCAGTCCGCACGGGGGGATCCTCCTGCCACCCTTTTCCAGGAGCCACGGATGGCAGTTTTCGCTAGCCCCAGGAGCAAGTTGACAAGGACATCCTCATCCCTCTGTGCCCCCCTCCTTATAAATAGGGTGGGGCTAAAATGCAACCAGCAGGCGAAACGCAGCCCATGCAAATACGTGAAAAGGGGCTGCAGCCTCACACAGTCGATGTACATGTGGTACACGGTCTCCAGCCCACAGAAGTGACACGTGGCTGGGAGATCCGTGTACAAACTAAAGAACTTATTACAGGGCACCACTCTATGCAGCACCCTCCACCTCAGATCCCCAAGGTGCATGGGGAGAACCCCTTCGTAAAGGGACTTCCATTGGGGACCCCCCTCACCTCCAGGTGGAAAGACCGACCGCCATGGCGTGTCGGGACGGTGGATAAGGGCAAGGAAGTGGAGGGTGTGGAGCAGCAGCCCATAAAGGTACCTCCTGCTTGCATCCCTGAATGGGATTGTGGGTGTCGAGGAGAGACGGCTCAGGTCGTGTGGGCTCGGCTCTTGGATAAGATTGAAGGGCCTGGGCCCGACAATCAGCTCAGCCTGAGTCGTTCCACACACCTGAGCCGCACCGACATCCGTTGAGGCAGGGCAAGGGTCGGCCAGGACCCCGCCCTCTGCCGGAGGCAACCATGTTCCAGACTCTCAGTAGGTCCTGTTAGAAGAAGGACAGACTCCGCAAAGCAGCACGGCTGACGCCTGCCGGTTGTAGCTGCATATCTTCGTGGAGACGGCAGCCCCTCCGGAGGAAGAAAGTCGCCAACATGTGCCACCTGGGAGGGTGCTCGGCGTACAGGAATCTCTGCAGAGTCCTGAGGCGGAGAGCCGCCAGTCGTGTGCGTACACACACCAGTGACTGTCTGCACTCTCCCACTGGGAAACTCAGAACCGCTGCAGAGACCCAGTGTTTCCTGTTACCCCAGAAGAAGTCCACTAGTTTCCTCTGCATTCTCGCGACAAAAGGGGCGGTGGGGGGCCAAGGTGACCATCCGGTACCACAACATAGAGGCCACCAGCTGGTTTATGACCACCACCCTGCCTCCATAGGAAAGCACCCTGAGAAGGCCTGACCAGCACTCCAGCTGGGCCATGACCTTTGTCTCCAGGTCCTGCCAGTTCGCCAGCCAGGTCTCCCCAGAAGGACTCAGGTCGACTCCCAGATAGAGAAGACGTCTGGTGCGCCACTCAAAAGCTCTCATCTCCTCTGGCAGGGAGTCCACCTGCCACTGGCTTACTAATAGTCCGGAACATTTCACCCAGTTGATCCTCGCGGAGGATGCCGCCGAGAAAACATCTTGGCACTCGCGCATCCTCCGCAGGTCACAGGGGTCTGTCAGCATGAGGAGTACGTCGTCGCTGTAGGCTGAGAGAACGTCCTCTATGTCTGGTTCATGCAGAACCAGACCTGTCAGCCTTCGCCGAAGAAGTCTGAGGAATGGCTCGACACAGATCGCATACAGTTGACCAGACATGGGGCACCCTTGACGCACTCCTCTTCGGAAGGGAATAGGTCCTGTCAATGATCCGTTAATCTTAACTAGGCACTCTGCGGCAGAGTACAGGAGCCGAACTCAGGCCACAAAGCGTGGTCCGAGGCCAAAAGCCTGCAGGGTGCCCACCAGGAAACTGTGGTCCACCCGGTCAAACGCTTTCTCGTGGTCAAGGGAAAGAAACGCTGCCGGGGACCCAGTCTCCTGGAGCAGGTGGATCAGGTCCCGTACTAAGTGGACGTTGTCCTGGATGGAGCGGCCCGGGACTGTGTAAGATTGGTCAGGATGGACCACCTGTCCAATTACCGAACCAGACGGTTGGCCATTGCCCAGGCGAAGATCTTGTAGTCCGCGCACAAGAGGGAGACCAGCCGCCAGTTCTTTAGCAGGCAGAGATCTCTCTTCTTGGGCAGTAGGACCACAACAGCTCTCCGCCATGAGAGGGGCATTTCTCCGGTGGCTAGGCTCTCCCCTAGGACAAGGCTGTAATCATCCCCCAGGACATCCCAAAAAGCCTGATAAAACTCAACACTCAGTCCATCCAAGCCAGGGGACTTGCCCCTCCGGAGTTGCCGAAGGGCGGTGGACAGCTCCTCCCGAGTCAGGGGGGCATCCAGACGCACTGCGTCCTCTGGGCTGACCTTAGGCAAATCCTTCCAGACCTCATTACACGCCTCCGCATTTGATGGATCAGGCGAGAATAAGGACCGATAGAATGAACGGACTTCGTTGTTAATTCCATCAGGGTCCGTGATGGAGGAGCCATCGGCAGCCAGCAGCTCCACTAGCTGCTTTTGTACTCCCCACTACCTTTCCAACGAGTAGAAGAAGGGTGAGCCACGGTCCAAATCCTGCAGCATTTGGAGCCGTGACCTCACGTACGCACCTCGGGACTGCTGGAGCTGCAGGTTCCTTAGTGTGTCCTTCTTCTCCTGGTATTCCTGCCACAGCTGTTGGTCTCCAGCGGTCGGACCGAGGCGGGACTCCAGGTCAAGCAACGCTCTCTCAAGCCGCTCAACCTCAGAGCTCCACCTCTTTGTCGACCCCCTAGTGTACTCCCGACATAAAAACCGCATGTGGGCTTTGCCCACATCCCACCATAGCTGTAGGGAGCAGAACTCTCTCCGCCTCTCCTTCCAGGAGACCCAGAAAGCTCGGAACGAATCCCGGAATCGGCTGTCCTCCAGCAGCCGGTTGTTAAAATGCCAATACCCGGATCCCACCCGAGGGTGTAGTGGAATAAATTCCATCCACACAAGGTGATGATCCGAGCACGACACCGGCCGCATGGAGGACGCCGACACGTGGGAGACGTAGGCCCGAGAGATGTAAGTGCGGTCTATCCTGGAACCTCCTTCTCTAGACCTTCTCGAGAAGGCGCTAGAGTTGGGGTGAAAATTCCGCCAGCTGTCCACCAAGTCAAAGGAGCTGACTAGCTCCTTTAACTTTTTTGCCGATGCTGGGTCGCGTTGGAGGCCCGAACGGTCCTCCGCCTCGAGGGTACAATTGAAGTCTCCCCCGAGGATGACGCAGTCCCCAGGATCGATGGAGCTCAGCAGGGTGGACAGCTGGCAGAATAGGCGCGTCTGCATCACACCGCGCCTGGGAGCATACACATTGATAAAATGCAATGGTACGCCATCCAGGCGCACAACCAGGTGGAGCAGACGGCCGGGCACAACGTCCTGGACTCTTTCAATTACTGGCTGGAAGGTCGGGGCCAACAGGATCGCCACCCCGCTAGAAATGGAGCTGAGGTGGCTCATGTGGACCCCGCCCCGCCACTCCAGGAGCCAAGCAGACTCGTCCCCAGGGATGGTATGGGTTTCCTGCAGGAAACTCACCGTATACCGCCCATTCCTGAGGATTGTTATGCCTGCGAAGAGGACCCCTGCTGCCGTTTACGTTGAGACTAGCTATGGTAAGCTTCATGGCGGGAGCACACTAGGGCTCAGCAGCTGTGCCCATTTCGGTGAGAGCGGAGGCGCCCTCCACCACACTGTCCGGAAAGAAAGCAAGGATACCTTTTGCCTTCCGGGCTCGAGCGGTACCAGTGACACCCTGTGACCCACCAACCCCCGTAGGAGCGAGGCTGCTTCTCCCTCTAATGTCCCTTACTAGGTCATCTAGGAAAGATTTTAGTTGCCGTCTGTCGTTCCCCGCCACCGCATTCCTCTTTCCCTTTCCCTTTCGTCCGAGGATGACTTGCAGGGACCTCACCAGCCTCGGCATGCTGGGCCCGCGAAGCGAGGCTAGTTGAGGCTGGTGCTTGGCACCCTCAGAGGTGAGAATAAAATGCTTAATTTCCTCTACAGGTATCAATGGGGACTTCTCAGGAGGGGTGAGGATGTCCATTATTTCACTATCGAAAGAGCCCCCCTCCAACCCGTCACTGCAGGCAGAATCCCCATCGTCCTCCCCACATGTTCCAATAGATGGCTGCGCTTGTGACCCATACCGCGCAGCGGGCACCTCGCTCTTACCTGCCCGCTCCACCGTCGCATCAGCCTCATCCACGTTTGCGACAGTGGAGGGACAATCCCCAGGGACTCCCTGCAAGTCATTAATTGCTGGGGTCGACGTGCACAGAATATCGCCCTCCCCAGGGGGCAGGCATAGAGGGGAACCCGGCACCTTTGGTCCAAGGGATTCACCAGCAGCCTGGTGCTGAGAATGAGAGAGCTTTGTCTCGTCTCCTCTTACATTATTCGGTACACTGGCCTCCAGAGAGGCGCTGACTTGTAGGTCCTGGGTGGAGGCCTCCAGGGCTGCCTCATTTGTGCAAACAGGGCTATCACAAGCTTTTTGCACAACCACACCATCTTCCCCAGGACTGGTGGCTACATCTGGGGACTCAGGTTTAGAACCAACCCCTACCCGGATTCCCACCCCTTCCTGGGACTCCCTCGCATCTACATCCCCTGCCCTCTTGCGGGAACGTTCCCTTCTCCTCTTCACACCGGAGGAGCACACAGGTGCAGGCTTCACCAATGGGGCAGCGCTTTCTGTTTCCATCGCCCCGTCTGCTTGCGCACCTCCCCGAGCCCCACGCTCCACTTCAGGCGAAATGGGCGTGAGCTCTGCAGCCTCAAAGGCCCGCTTCTTACTGTGTTTGGATTTCCCCTTTGCCTTCTTACTCCGCACAGACTCCACCCCGTCCCCCACCTGAACCACAGGGAGAGGAGCAGGGACCGACCCAACCGTAGGAGTAGGGACAGGGACGGGGGTAGGGGCAGGGTAAGGGGCTGGGGCAGGATCACGGGCGGGGGCAGGGTCAGATGCAGGCGCAGACGCACGCGCAGGAGTAGGATCAGGGGCAGAGGTAGCTGGGGCACTGGTGCCCGAAGTGGGCTCCCTCGGGTTCCGGGCGGCAGGACAGTCCCTCCGAAAGTGTCCCACCCCCCTGCACGCATGGCACCGCGGGGGCTCGGAGCTCCAGTACACCTGATAATCCACTCCCTCGTGCTGGACAGTAAACCGGCCCTCAACATCGTCCTCCCTTTCCAGCTGCATGAAAACCTGACGCCGGAAAGAGATTACGGTGCGGAGGGTGCGTCTCTTAAGTTTGTGTCGGATAGCAGTGATCTCCGACCTTACTTGCCCTAAACGGGCCAGTGGGGGAAGCAAGTCCTCATTTGGAATGAAAGGCTTAACATGCCCAGGCACGATACGTTGCGTAGGGGCCGTCACCAGCTCCATAGGTAAAAAGATGTTGTCTACCGTGACTCCCCTGCTTAGGGCCCGGTGCACTAGCTCTTCATTCGCCAGATAAAACACCGCCTTTCCGAACTCCTTCTCGGTGGCCAGAATACCACCTTTCCCCACAAGGTCCTCCATTGCCTCCGTACACTTTTCTAGTGTCATTCCAGGGCGCAAAATACATTGCACCCCACGTTCCACCTTCACCGACCGAAACAGGGCGTTGTCCGAGGCCGGGGAGGCAGCCGCCCTTGCGTAACTCTCCGCAGGCCCGCAACTCCCTGGAGACCGGTCCGGCATGCTGGCGCTCTTTCCAGTCCGAGAATCCTACAGCGGTGCCGGTTAGAAGTCCTGGAACAAGTCGAATAACTGGCCGGGAAAGTTTGCAGTCGACAGTTCCTCGCTGGCTCGGCGCCAGGAAAGGCTCCATCGGACTTGCAGATACCCAGGCCGGGAGACGCCAAAACGTCCTTTCAGATGCTCCGGCTCCGACACCGAACGAAGATCAGGAAAACAATGGAGGATGAACTTTGCCCCAATGTCAATGGGGGGGAACGACAGCGCTTGCCTCCGGTTTTGGAGCGAACCGGCTTCCTCGCGTGTTGCCAGCGGCCGCAGCTGGGAGCTACGCAGTTAGCAGCCGCCAACAAACCCAGCCCAAACCGGCAGTAAAACTGCACACCGAGTTTCCACACCAGCGCCGTCACTCACTCGGTTGTCCAAGAGACTTTTAGAGCCACCTCCAAAGTATTCCACGAACTTTATCCAGTAGTTTTGCCTCGATTTCTCCCAGCTCAGTCAGCACAGCTCCTCTCTGTGTCTGACCCTGGGAGTGTGTGATGGGACAGTGTAGAGGGAGTTTCACGATGAGTCTGACCCTGGGAGAGTGTGATGGGACAGTGTAGAGGGAGTTACACTATGAGTCTGACCCTGGGAGAGTGTGATGGGACAGTGTAGAGGGAGTTACACTATGAGTCTGACCCTGGGAGAGTGTGATGGGACAGTGTAGAGGAAGTTTCACTCTGTCTAACTGCTAGGAGTGTGTGATGGGACAGTGACACGGGGGATTTTCTCTGCCTTACCTTGGGTTAACCTGACTAATTGGGATGTTCAGTCTCTGAGCAATATCTTCCATCGTCTCATTCCCCTCGGAAATTATCCCAACGCCCTTGGCAATAGCCTTGGCGGTGATGGGGTGATCCCCCGTGACCATGATGACCTGTGGAGAGAGGCAGGCAGATGGTGGGTTGGTGGGCTTGCCCTGGGCGCAGGGAAGGATACAGAGGGTGTTTTGGGGTCTCACCTTGATCCCAGCACTCCTGCATTTGCCCACGGCATCAGGGACCGCGGCTCGTGGAGGGTCAATCATTGACATCAGTCCCACAAAGCACAGGTTTTCCGTCGGAAAATTCATCTCATCTGCGTCAAAGGGAAAGCCAATAGGGAATGGTTCGGGGGAGAGGCTGAGGTGACAGAAGCCTGGAAGGAGGGAGAGGCACAGGTAAATCACTGAAGAAACTCCGCAGATGAGCTAGTGTCTATGGAGGGGAATAAATAGTCAATGTTTCTGGGCGAGACCCTTCTCCAGGATTGGAAAAGGCCAATATCGGAAGGTTGGGGAGGGGAAGGAGGACATGTTGGAAGGTGATCAGTGAATCTAGGCAGAGGGGAGGGTGAGTGTTGATCAAATAGGAAGCAGGGAGGGGATAGGTGGGAAAGCTGAAGGTCTGAAGAAGAAGGAATCTCCTAGGAGAGGAGACGGATCATGGGAGAAAGGGAAGGAGGGACACCAGTGGGAGATGATGAGGGGCAGATGAGAAGAAGGAAAGGGGTGAGGGGGAGCCAGAATAGGGAATGGAAGAAGAGAGAGGAGGAGTTAAATGGGGGGGGAACAAGGAGGGTGCAGGTCAGGAAAGAGGAAGGGAGCAGGAGAGTATGCAGGCCAGATTCCCCATCAGAGACATGCACAGCAAGATCCCAGTAATCCAACATACCTCCCCTGATGCAACACATCCCTCTCCCCACTACACACAATGCACAGGAAGATCCCAGGGATCCCTTCACTAATGGGCACAGCAAGATCCCAAACCGTATCATTCCTCCCACCCTCGTTCACAGCAACAACCCAGGTACTTTCCCCAGTTCGCCCTCGAAGTGCAGTGCAAGATCCCAGTGCCTCTTCCCTCCTCTGCCCTCATCCCTCATTTCCCTCCTGACAGTCAGCCTGATCACACACCCACAGGCAAAGCAGTGGTGGTGCAGTGGAAGGTGGTACTCACCCAGGACGCGCTCCCCGAGACCCCCCAGCTCAAGGTAGGCATTTTGGAAGGCTTCACGCATCTCCTGGTCCAGGGGCACCTCCTGGCCGTGCATCAGGATGGTGGAGCAGCGGTCAAGGATCCGTTCTGGGGCTCCCTTCATCACCAGCAGGTGATGGGGATTGGCCGAGCCCTCGCCGGCCTCCATTTTGTGGATGGAGAGCTGAAGGGTGGGTGGGGGGAAGGAGGGATGAGGAGGGAGGTGAGGATGGTAGTGACATGGACTCACAAACAGCTCCCTCCCACCCAATGGTCCGCTCAATTCCCCCGCCCACCCACATTGAATGGGTTAATGGTTGAGGAGCGTTTGACGGCTCTGGGCCTGTGCTTGCTGGAGCTTGGAAGAAATTGGAGAAATCTCATCGAAAAATATCAAATATTGAAAGGCTGAGACATAGTGGATGTGGAGAGGATGTTTCCTGTAGTTGGGGAGTCTAGGACCAGAGCACACAGACAGAGTGGATGTGGAGAGGGTGTTTCCTGTAGTGGGGGAGTCTAGGACCAGAGTACACAGACAGAGTGGATGTGGAGAGGGTGTTTCCTGTAGTGGGGGAGTCTAGGACCAGAGCACACAGACAGAGTGGATATGGAGAGGATGTTTCCTGTAGTGGGGGAGTCTAGGACCAGAAGACACAGACAGAGTGGATGTGGAGAGGATGTTTCCGATAGTGGGGGAGTCTAGGACCAGAGCACACAGACAGAGTGGATGTGGAGAGGATGTTTCCTGTAGTGGGGGAGTCTAGGACCAGAGGACACAGACAGAGTGGATGTGGAGAGGATGTTTCCGATAGTGGGGGAGTCTAGGACCAGAGCACACAGACAGAGTGGATGTGGAGAGGATGTTTCCTGTAGTGGGGGAGTCTAGGACCAGAGGACACAGACAGAGTGGATGTGGAGAGGATGTTTCCGATAGTGGGGGAGTCTAGGACCAGAGGACACAGACAGAGTGGATGTGGAGAGGGTGTTTCCTGTAGTGGGGGAGTCTAGGACCAGAGCACACAGACAGAGTGGATATGGAGAGGGTGTTTCCTGTAGTGGGGGAGTCTAGGACCAGAGGACACAGACAGAGTGGATGTGCAGAGGGTGTTTCCTGTAGTGGGGGAGTCTAGGACCAGAGGACACAGACAGAGTGGATGTGGAGAGGATGTTTCCGATAGTGGGGGAGTCTAGGACCAGAGCACACAGACAGAGTGGATATGGAGAGGGTGTTTCCTGTAGTGGGGGAGTCTAGGACCAGAGGACACAGACAGAGTGGATGTGGAGAGCATGTTTCCGATAGTGAGGGAGTCTAGGACCAGAGGACACAGACAGAGTGGATGTGCAGAGGGTGTTTCCTGTAGTGGGGGAGTCTCGGACCAGAGGACACAGACAGAGTGGATGTGGAGAGGATGTTTCCTATAGTGGGAACAACAGGAATTCTGCAGATGCTGGAAATTCAAGCAGCACACATAAAAGTTGCTGGTGAATGCAGCAGGCCAGGCAGCATCTCTAGGAAGAGGTGCAGTCGATGTTTCAGGCCGAGACCCTTCTTTTATGTGTGTTCCTATAGTGGGGGAGTCTGGGACCAGAGGACACAGACAGAGTGGATGTGGAGAGGATGTTTCCTATAGTGGGGGAGTCTAGGACCAGAGGTCACAGATAGAGTGGATGTGGAGAAGATGTTTCCTGTAGTCGGGGAGTCTAGGACCAGAGGACACAGATAGAGTGGATATGGAGAGGATGTTTCCTATAGTGGGGGAGTCTGGGACCAGAGGACAAAGATAGAGTGGATGTGGAGAGCAACACATATCAAGTTGCTGATGTATTGCTTGAACCAGCAACTTGTGTGTTGCTTGAATTTCCAGCATCTGCAGAATTCCTCGTGTTTGTGTGGATATGGAGATGATGTTTCCTGCTGTGGAGGAGTCTAAGACCAGACGACACAATCTCAGACTGGAGGGATATCCATTTAGAACAGAGATGAAAAGAAATTTCTTTAGCCAGAGGGCAGTGAATCTATGAAATTCATTCACACGCAGTTGTGGAGGCCAAGTCATTGGATACATTTGAAGCAGAGGTTGACAGGTTATTGATTAGACAGGGGTGTTAAGGGTTACGGGGAAAAGGTACCAGGTTAGAGTTGAGAAGGATAGTAAATCAGCCATGATGGAATGGTGGAGCAGACTCGATCGGCTGAGCAGCCTCATGCTGCTCCTGTGCCTTATGGTCACTTTGTCCCCAGCCCAGCTGTCCACTCTACTCCTCCCCCCTCTACCACACTCCCCTCACCCCACGCCAAGAGCCAAGGTTCTGGCTCTCCCTGCAGGAGGGGAGCAGGTCCTATTTCCGCGATGACAGGCAGCGGCTCCTACCTGGTACTTGTTGGTGGAGTTGAAGGGGATCTCGGTCACCTTCGGGCTCCGCTTACGCATCTCCCGCACGGAGCCGCAGGACAGCTCGATGCATTTCAGCAGTGCTGACTCCGATGCATCCCCGGCCGTCTCACGCTGCAGGGAAGAGGGGCAATAGGAGCTTACCAGCCTGCAGAGCCTCTCCTCCATTGTCTACAGTACATCCACAGTAATGATTATCTTCACCAGAGTCAGGGTTAATATCACTGGCTATGTTGTCATATTTGTAGTTGTACAGCAGCAGTACATTGTAATACAGAATAATAAAAATTGTAAATTAGAGAGAGAGAAGGAATGGGGCGAGGGAGAGGGAGAGAGAATGGGGAGAGGGAGAGAAGGGGAGGGAAGGGGAAAGGGGGAGAGAAGGAGAAAGGGGGAGAGAAGAGTGAGTGGGGAACGGGGAGGGGTCTGGGACGTGGGGGAGGTGAGAGAGGACGTGGGAGTGGTGTGAGAGGTAGGTCCGGGTAGGAGGGAGGTGGAGAAAGAGATGTTGAGGGGTGGTGGTGAACCTGACCCAGAGTAACTCACCTTGGAAATGGACAGGTGCTCCTGGCCAGGTTTGAAGACAGCACGGTTACAGAGAGCCGCGATGCGAGAGAGTGCACCCCATGTGGGTGAAGTCTTATCAAAGGCCGAACCTGGGGTGTCAACAAGAGGAAGGTCACACAGGGTACACATGCACTCTGCTACAAGGCTGCACAGGGAGATCCCATCAAATGCCAGCAGCTTGGGCATCGACATTGTGAAAACTTAGATATAATACAGATTGTCCAAATCCTCCCCCGATCCCTGTCCCCCCTCCGATCCCCGTCCCTCCCCCGGTCCCCGTTCCCCCCCGATCCCCGTCCCCCGATCCCCGTCCCCCCGATCCCCGTCCCCCGATCCCCGTCCCCTGGTCCCCGTCCCCCCGATCCCCGCCCCTCCCGATCCCCATCCCTCCCCCAGTCCCCGTTCCTCCCGATCCCCATCCCTCCCCCAGTCCCCGTCCCTCCCGATCCCCCCGATCCCTGTCTCCCCTGATCCCCATCCCCCCGGTCCCCATTCTCCCCCCAATCCCCATCCCTTCCCCAGTCCCCGTCCCTCCCCCGATCTCCATTCCTCCCCTGATCTAAACCCCTCCTCATTCCTTTAACTGCATCCCCGCCCCACGAAAATCACCCATCACACTAAAACTACTCCCCATTCTTCTAAACCCCTCCTCATCACATACATCCCTCCCCAACCCTCTAATCATCCCAGACATTCTCTCTCTCTGTAACTCTCCCTTTTCCTTGCATCCTCCCTCTCCTTGTAACTCTCCCCAGCCTGGACTCCTCTGCTCTCCCCGTAACTCTCCCCAGGCTGGACACTCTCACTCTCCCTCTCAACTA
This sequence comes from Mobula birostris, assembly GCF_030028105.1. Classification (NCBI taxonomy): domain Eukaryota; kingdom Metazoa; phylum Chordata; class Chondrichthyes; order Myliobatiformes; family Myliobatidae; genus Mobula; species Mobula birostris. The sequence goes on along the minus strand of NW_027278540.1, from coordinate 114,676 downwards.
CTCCATACGAGGACGGGAGGCACTGCTCCCTGTGAGGTCTCTCAGGCAGAGAGGCATCTAACGGCCGTACCACTCTGATCCTCTGTTGTGTCCGCCTCGTGTATTTGATTGTCGAACCACATATGTGCGACTGTCATGCGGTTCTGTGTCAGGGTCCCCGTCTTGTCCGAGCAGATGGTTGAGGTGGACCCCAGGGTCTCGACCGCTTCTAGGTTCTTCACCAGGCAGTTTTTGCGAGCCATTCTCTTGGCTGTGAGGGTCAGGCAGACCTAGGCAGAGTGAGGAGAGTGAGTGGGGGAGTGGGAAGTGTTGGGGGAAGGGGGTGCGGGCAGAGGATGAATGCAGCTGGGTGGGGGAGAGAGGGCTGCTGGGGTAGGGCGCAGGGAGCCGGGGAGGGAGGGGGAAGATGGGGGGGAAGGAAGGGGAGAGGAAGTGGGAGTGGAGAAATGGGGTTAGGAGGGAGGGGGAGGAGGGGGAGAGGTGGAGGAGTGGGAAGAGGGGTGCAGAGTGTGCCGAGAGAGAAGAGGAAAAGGAGGCAGACAGAGAGAAGGGAAAGAAAAGTAGGGAAAGAGGCAGAACAAATGATTGGGAGGGAAACGTGGGGAGACGGGAGGCATGGGGTAGAGCGAGAGATGGATGGCACATACAACAGAACAGTGAGCCCCACTACCTTCCATCCCTTCAAGACCCCATAAATGACCTTCTCCTGCCCTCCTGCCCCACGCCACTGACCTTGACCGCACTGACCCCCGAGCCCTGAATCCAGCTTACAGTGACAGTGGCCAGCAGTCCCTCGGGAACATTGGCCACGATGATGCCGATGAGGAAGATGACAGCCTCCAGCCAGGTGTAGCCCAGGATGAGAGACAGCACAAAGAAGCTGACGCCCAGGAAGACGGCCACGCCTGTGATGATGTGGATGAAGTGCTCAATCTCCATGGAGATGGGAGTCTGACCCACCTCCAACCCCGAAGCCAAAGTGGCGATGCGGCCCATAACAGTCCGGTCTCCAGTGAAGATCACCACCCCTCGGGCTGTTCCTGCACGGGGGTGGGGCGGGGGGGCGCCAGGTTAGAGAATATCAGAGCGTCAACAAAGCATACTCCACCGACACAAAGAGCTTGGGTTAGACACAGAGTGAAACTCCCTCCACACTGTCCCATCACACACTCCCAGGGACAGACACAGAGTGAAACTCCCTCTACACCGTCCCATCACACACTCCCAGGGGTTAGACACAGAGTGAAACTCCCTCTACACCGTCCCATCACACACTCCCAGGGGTTAGACACAGAGTGAAACCCCCTCTACATTGTCTCATCACACACTCCCAGGGTTAGACACAGAATGAAACTCCCTCCACACTGTCCCATCACACACTCCCAGGGACAGACACAGAGTGAAACTCCCTCTACACTGTCCCATCACACACTCCCAGGGATTAGACACAAAGTGAAACTCCCTCCACACTGTCCCATCACACACTCCCAGGGACAGACACAGAGTGAAACTCCCTCTACACTGTCCCATCACACACTCCCAGGGGTCAGACACAGAGTGAAACTCCCTCTACACTGTCCCATCACACACTCCCAGGGTTAGACACAGAGTGAAACTCCCTCCACACTGTCCCATCACACACTCCCAGGGTTAGACACAGAGTGAAACTCCCTCCACACTGTCCCATCACACACTCCCAGGGATTAGACACAGAGTGAAACCCCCTCTACGCTGTCCCATCACACACTCCCAGGGGTCAGACACAGAAGGTTCTCAAACCACCTCGTCTGGCACTAATAATCATTCCAAGGTCAAGGCCACTCAGATGGCACTTCTTCCCTATTCGGAAGACTCTGAACTACTTGATCATGTCTACATGTTTTCATGCACTGAGTTGCTGTCACATGATTGGCTGATTAGATATTTGCATTAACAAGTAGGTGTGGCCACTGAGTGTATTTTCCTGAAAAGACGACAAGGTTACAAGTCAGACACTGAATTACCTTCCACACAATTGGTACTGAAGAAGGCAATATTCCTGGTCTCGAGTGGATTGTCGTTGGTAAACTCTGGAGATCGGGTCTGAGGTTCAGACTCTCCTGTAAGTGATGAGTTATCAACCTACCAAAGTGGAAGAGAGAGATGCCTCAGTATTGGCAGTGTCCATATTATCAGTGATGGAGCTTTCCCTGAGAGGGTGCCACTCATCTCAGGGCACAGGTTCCTGTGGCTGCAAACAAAGCAGGAGAAACATAATATGGAGAGGACAGGTCAGATGTCCTCCACAGTAGAATAACGAGAAAAGGTGAAATCAGATACAGAGTGAAACTACCTCCACACTGTCCCATCACACACTCCCACGGTCAGACACAGAGTGAAACTCCCACTGCACTGTCCCATCACACAGTCCCAGGGTTAGACACAGAGTGAAACTCCCTCTATACTGGGGACCAGAGCAGGGTTTCAGATTTTTTTGTCATTGGGATTTTGTTTGGGAAAGGTATGACTTGTACAAAAGGGAAAGGTTTTGCCTGAACCTGAGGGACCAATATCCTTTTGGGCAGATTTGCTAGAGCTGTTCTGGGAAGTTTTAAACTAACTTGACAGGGGATGTGAACTGGAGTGATAGGGCTGAGGGTGGGCCTGCTCAGTTACAAACAGGGACAGTGTGTAGTGAGGCTTCTTGCAAGGACAGGCTGGTGATAGGGCAACTTTGCAGTCAATGGGCTGAGTTGCAATGTAAAATCAGAGTAAGATTGAAAAGGTTGATGAATAAAAGAGTGAATCCATGCCGTATATGGAATAAAGTAGACGAACTTGTAGTGCAGTTACAGATTGGCAAATGTGATGTTGGGGGGCATCACTGAATTGTGGCTGAAAGAAGACTATACTGTAGCTGGGAGCTTAACATCCAAGGACACACGATCGATCAAAAGGGCAGACAGTTAGAGGAGGAGGACTGGCTCTGTTAGTAAAAGATGAAATCAAATTCTTAGAAAGAGGTGACAGAGGATCGGAAGGTACGGAGTCCTTGTGGGTAGAGCTCAGAAACTACAAGAGTAAAAGACCCTGATGGGAGGTAAATCCAGGCCTCTGAACAGTAGGAAAGATACAACTCACAACTCACAACAGAATATAAAATGTTCACTCAAAGGGCAATGTTGTGATAGTCATGGAGGATTTCAATATGCAGGTAGCTTGTGTTAATTACCTTGGTGCTGGAACTCAAGAGGAAACTTTTAGAATGCCTCAAGATGTTTTTTTAGAGCAGTTGGTGTTTGAGCGCACTCGGGGATCAGCTATTCTGGATTGGGTATTGTGCAATGAAATGGAATTGATTAAAGAGCTTAAAGTAAAGGAACTCTTAGGGGTAAGTGATCATAATATGATAGAATAATTCACCCTGCAATTGAGAAGAAGCTAAAGTTACATATTACATTGGAGTAAAGGGAATTCTAGAGGCACGAGAGAGGAGCTGGCTAAAATTCATTGGAAGGGGACCCTAGTAAAGATGACGGCAGAGCTGCAATGGCTGGAATACCTGGGAGCAATTTGGAAGGCAAAGGATAGATACAACTCAAAGATGACGAAGTAGTCCAAAAGCAGGATGATGCAACCATGGCTGACAAGAGAAGTCAAAGCCAAAGAGGGGGCATATAATAGAGCAAAAATTAGTGGGAAGTTAGAGGAGTGGGAAGCTTTTAAAAAACAACCAGAAGGCTACTAAAAAAGTCATAAATAAGGAAAAGATGTAATATGAAGGAAAGCTAGCTAATAATATTAAAGAGGTTACCAAAAGTTTCTTCAGATACTTAAAGAGTACATGGAGAGGGTGCAGAGGAGGTTCACAAGATTTTCCAGGAGTATCAGGAGCAATTGATGACTCTGTGCCTGTATTTGATGGAATTTAAAAGGATGAGGGGGTATCCCATTGAAACCTATCGAATGCTGAAAGATGTAGATAGAGTGGATGATTCCTATGGTGGGGAAGCCAGGGTCCAGAAGGCACAGCCTCAGAGGGATGTCCATTTATAATGGAGATGAAGAGAAATTTCTTTCGGCAGAGGGTGGTGGATCTGTGGAACTTGCTGCCACAGACAGCTGTGGAGACAAGGTCGTTGGATGTATTTAAGGTGGAGGTTAATCAGGGTGTGGATGGCAGCAGATAGCTCAGTGATGATGTAATGGCGTAGCAGACTTGATGGGCCAAATGTTCTAATTCTGCTCCTATGCACTATGGTCTTATAGACACAGAGTGAAACTCCCTCCACACTGTCCTATCACACACTTCCAGGGTTAGACACAGAGTGAAACTTCCTCTACACTGTCCCATCACACACTCTCAGGGGTTAGACACAGAGTGAAACTCTCTCTACACTGTCCCATCACACACTCCCAGGGGTCAGACACAGAGTGAAACTCTTTCCACACTGTCCCATCACACACTCCCAGAGATAGACTCAGAGTGAAACTCCCTCTACACCGTCCCATCACACTCTCCCAGGGGTCAGACACAGAATGAAACTCCCTCTACACTGTCCCATCACAGTCCCAGGGATAGACACAGAGTGAAACTCCCTCTACACTGTCCCATCACACTCTCCCAGGGTTAGGCACAGAGTGAAACTCCCTCTACACTGTCCCATCACACACTCCCAGGGTTAGACATAGAGTGAAACTCACTCTAAACACAAAATACTCTGCAGATGCTGGGGTCAAAGCAACACTCAAAGCATGCTAGAGGAACTCAGCAGGTCGGGCAGCATCTGTGGAAACGATCAGTCAACGTTTTGGGCCGGAACCGGGTTCCTCCAGCATGTTGTGAGTGAAACTACCTCTACGCTGTCACATCACACACTCCCAGGGGTGTGACACAGAGTGAAACTCTCTCTACACTGTCCCATCACACACTCCAACTGGGAGTCTACCTGAGCCCTACTGGGGAGACCTGGCTGGCGAACTGCCAGGACCTGGAGACGAAAGTATTGGCCCGGCTGGGGTGCTGGTCAGGCCTTCTCAGGGTGCTTTCCTATCGAGGCAGGGTGGTGGTCATAAACCAGCTGGTGGCCTCCATGTTGTGGTACCGGATGGTCACCTTGACCCTCCTGCCCCTTTGTTGCGAGAATGCAGAGGAAGTTCGTGGACTTCTTCTGGGGTAACAGGAAACACTGGGTCTCTGCAGCGGTTCTGAGTTTCCCAGTGGGAGAGTGCAGACAGTCACTGGTGTGTGTACGTATGCGACTGGCGGCTCTCTGCCTCAGGACTCTGCAGAGATTCCTGTACGCCGAGCACCCTCCCGGATGGCACGTGTTGGCGACATTCTTCCTCCAGAGGGGCTGCTGTCTTCACGAAGATATGCAGCTACCACCGGTGGGCGTCAGCCGTGCTGCTTTGTGGAGCCTGTCCGGCTTCTACCAGGACCTACTGAGAGTCTGGAAGCCTCCGGCAGAGGGCGGGGTCCTGGCCGACCCTTGCCCTGCCTCAACGGATGTCGGTGCGGCTCAGGTGTGTGGAACGACTCAGGCTGAGCTGGTTGTCGGGCCCAGGCCCCTCAATCTTATCCAAGAACTGAGCCCACACAACCTGAGCCGTCTCTCCTCGACACCCACAATCCCATTCAGGGATGCAAGTAGGAGGTACCTCCATGGGCTGCTGCTCCACACCCTCCACTTCCTTTCCTTTATCCACCGTCCCAAACCGCCATGGCGGTCCGTCCTTCCACCTGGAGGTGAGGGGGGTCCCCAATGGAAGTCCCTTTACGAGGGGTTCTTCCCATGCACCTTGGGGATCTGGGGTGGAGGCTGCTGCATAGAGTGGTGCCTTGTAATAAATTCATTAGCTTATACACGGATCTCCCAGCCGCATGTCACTTCTGCGGGCTGGAGACCATGTACCACATGTACATCGACTGTGTGAGGCTGCAGCCCCTTTTCGCGTATTTGCGTGGGCTGCTTCTCGCCTGCTGGTTGCATTTTAGCCCCACCCTATTTATATATGGTCATCCAGTAAGGAGGAGGGCACAGAGGGATGAGGATTGTTTTGTCAACTTGCTCTGGGGGCTGGCGAAAACAGCCACCTGTCTTGGAAACAGCTGGCGGGAGGATCTCCCCGGGTAGACTGCCTGGCAATGTTTAGGGCGTATGTTCGTACCCGGGTAAATATTGAAAAGGAAGACGCGCAGTCCACGGCGACCGTAGAGGCGTTCCGGGATTGTTGGACTCGACGAGGAGTTAGTGCCATCATTGACAGGAAATGAAACATTATAGTTTAATGTTGTTTGTCTAGTAGTTGTGGGGTAATTGTGTTAGTCACTGATTTGTATAAGTTGTAGCAATGAATTTGCAATAAAGAGATTTTGCAAAAAAAGTGTCAGACACAGAATGAAGTTCCTTCTACACTGTCCCATCACACACTCCCAGGGGTCAGACACAGAGTGAAACTCCCTCTACACTGTCCCATCACACACTCCCAGGGTTAGACACAGAGTGAAACTCCCTCTACACTGTCCCATCACACACTCCCAGGGACAGTTTAGACACAGAGTGAAACTCCCTCCACACTGTCCCATCACACACTCCCAGGGATAGGTTAGACACAGAGTGAAACTTCCTCTACACTGTCCCATCACACACTCCCAGGGACAGGTTAGACACAGAGTGAAACTCCCTCCACACTCTCCCATCACAGGCTCCCAGGATGTTTTGGAAGACAGTCCACTGGAGGCGAATATCCCACTGAAACAAGTGATTAAGACAGCAATTTGCAGCAGCTACTGAACCCATAATCCAGCACATTCTTGGGATACGGGGTAAGTGGAGCAGCTGGAGGGGAATGGAGACCGAGAGGGGAAATGGAGTCCAAGAAGGGAAATGAAGACCGAGAGGGGAAATGGAGACCTAGAGGGGAAATGGAGTCCTAGAGGGGAAATGGAGTCCTAGAGGGGAAATGGAGTCCGAGAGGGGGATTGGAGACAGAGAGGGGGATAGGAGACCTGGAGGGGAAATGGAGACCGGGAGGGGAAATGGAGACCAAGAGGGGAATAGTAGACCTGGAAGGGAATTGGAGACCTGGACGGGAAATGGAGACCGGGAGGGGGATAGGAGACCTGGAGGGGGATAGGAGACCTGGAGGGGAAATGGAGACCTAGAGGGGAAATGGAGTCCGGGAGGGGGAATGGAGACCGAGAGGGGGATTAGAGACCCAGACGGGGAATGGAGACCCGGAAGGGAAATGGAGACCTGGAGGGGGATTGGAGACCAAGAGGGGGATTGGACACCCAGACTGGGAGGCACGGAGGGGAAATGGAGACCGAAAGGGGGAATAGAGACCTGGAAGGGAAATGGAGACCTGGAGTGGAAATGGAGACTGGGAGGTGGAATGGAGACCTGGAGGGGAAATGGAGACCTGGAGGGGGGAATGGAGACCCAGAGGAAGAATGGAGACCGAGAGGAGGATTGGAGACCAACACGGGGAATGGAGACCCGGAAGGGAAATGGAGACCGAGAGGGGGAATGGAAACCGAGAGTTGGAATGGAGACCTGGAGGGGAAATGGAGACCTGGAGGGGGATTGGAGACCGAGAGGGGGAATGGAGACCCAGAAGGGGAATGGAGACCGGGAGAGGGATAGGAGACCTGGAGGGGAAATGGAGACCGGGAGGTGGAATGGAGACCTGGAGGGGAAATGGAGACCAGGAGGGGAAATGGAGACCTGGAGGGGGATTGGAGACCGAGAGGGGGAATGGAGACCCAGAAGGGGAATGGAGACCGTGAGGGGGATAGGAGACCTGGAGGGGAAATGGAGACCGGGAGGTGAAATGGAGACCTGGAGGGGAAATGGAGATCGAGAGGGGAAATGGAGACCTGGAGGGGAAATGGAGACCGAGAGGGGGATTGGAGACCGAGAGGGGCATTGGAGACCGAGAGGGGCATTGGAAACCCAGACGTGGAATGGAGACCCGGAGTGGAAATGGAGAACGAGAGGGGGAATGGAGACCTGGAGGGAAAATGGAGACCTGGAGGGGAAATAGAGACCTGTAGGGGAAATGGAGACCTGCAGGGGAAATGGAGACCTGCAGGGGAAATGGAGACCTGGAGGAGAAATGGAGACCGGGAGGTGGAATGGAGACCTGGTGGAGAAATGGAGATCGAGACGGGAAATGGAGACCTGGAGGGGAAATGGAGACCTGGAGGGGAAATGGAGAACGAGAGGGGGAATGGAGACTGAGAGTGGGGAATGGAGACCTGGAGGGAAAATGGAGACCTGGAGGGGAAATGAAGACCTGCAGGGGAAATGGAGACCAGGAGGAGAAATGGAGACCGGGAGGTGGAATGGAGACCTGGTGGGGAAATGGAGATCGAGAGGGGAAATGGAGACCTGGTGGGGAAATGGAGATCGAGAGGGGAAATGGAGACCTGGAGGGGAAATGGACACCGGGAGGTGAAATGGAGACCTGGAGGGGAAATGGAGACCGAGAGGGGAAATGGAGACCTGGAGGGGAAATGGAGAACTGGAGGGGGGAATGGAGACCCAGAGGGGGAATGGAGACCGGGAGGGGGATAGGAGACCTGGAGGGGAAATGGAGACCTGGAGGCGGAATGGAGACCGAGAGGAGGATTGGAGACCCACACGGGGAATAGAGAATCGGAAGGGAAATGGAGACCGAGAGGGGGAATGGAAACCGAGAGGAGGAATGGAGACCAGGAGGGGAAATGGAGAGCGAGAGGGGGAATGGAGACACAGAGGGTGAATGGAGACCGGGAGAGGGATAGGAGACCTGGAGGGGAAATGGAGACCTGGAGGGGAAATGGAGACCGAGAGATGGAATGGAGACCTGGAGGGGAAAAGGAGATCGAGAGGGGAAATGGAGACCTGGAGGGGAAATGGAGACCGAGAGGGGGATTGGAGACCGAGAGGGACATTGGAGACCCAGACGGGGAATGGAAACCCGGAGTGGAAATGGAGAACGAGAGGGGGAATGGAGACCGAGAGGGGAAATGGCGACCGGGAGGTGGAATGGAGACCTGGAGGGGAAATGGAGACCCGGAGGAGGAATGGAGACCGGGAGAGGGATAGGAGACCTGGAGGAGAAATGGAGACCTGGAGGGGAAATGGAGACCGGGAGATGGAATGGAGATCTGGAGGGGAAATGGAGATCGAAAGGGGTAATGGAGACCTGGAGGGGAAATGGAGACCTGGAGGGGAAATGGAGACCGAGAGGGGAAATGGAGTCCTAGAGGGGAAATGGAGTCCTAGAGGGGAAATGGAGTCCGAGAGGGGGATTGGAGACAGAGAGGGGGATAGGAGACCTGGAGGGGAAATGGAGACCGGGAGGGGAAATGGAGACCAAGAGGGGAATAGTAGACCTGGAAGGGAATTGGAGACCTGGACGGGAAATGGAGACCGAGAGGGGGATTAGAGACCCAGACGGGGAATGGAGACCCGGAAGGGAAATGGAGACCTGGAGGGGGATTGGAGACCAAGAGGGGGATTGGACACCCAGACTGGGAGGCACGGAGGGGAAATGGAGACCGAAAGGGGGAATAGAGACCTGGAAGGGAAATGGAGACCTGGAGTGGAAATGGAGACTGGGAGGTGGAATGGAGACCTGGAGGGGAAATGGAGACCTGGAGGGGGGAATGGAGACCCCGAGGAAGAATGGAGACCGAGAGGAGGATTGGAGACCAACACGGGGAATGGAGACCCGGAAGGGAAATGGAGACCGAGAGGGGGAATGGAAACCGAGAGTTGGAATGGAGACCTGGAAGGGAAATGGAGACCTGGAGGGGGATTGGAGACCGAGAGGGGGAATGGAGACCCAGAAGGGGAATGGAGACCGGGAGAGGGATAGGAGACCTGGAGGGGAAATGGAGACCGGGAGGTGGAATGGAGACCTGGAGGGGAAATGGAGACCAGGAGGGGAAATGGAGACCTGGAGGGGGATTGGAGACCGAGAGGGGGAATGGAGACCCAGAAGGGGAATGGAGACCGTGAGAGGGATAGGAGACCTGGAGGGGAAATGGAGACCGGGAGGTGAAATGGAGACCTGGAGGGGAAATGGAGATCGAGAGGGGAAATGGAGACCTGGAGGGGAAATGGAGACCGAGAGGGGGATTGGAGACCGAGAGGGGCATTGGAGACCGAGAGGGGCATTGGAAACCCAGACGTGGAATGGAGACCCGGAGTGGAAATGGAGAACGAGAGGGGGAATGGAGACCTGGAGGGAAAATGGAGACCTGGAGGGGAAATAGAGACCTGTAGGGGAAATGGAGACCTGCAGGGGAAATGGAGACCTGCAGGGGAAATGGAGACCGGGAGGTGGAATGGAGACCTGGAGGGGAAATGGAGATCGAGAGGGGAAATGGAGACCGGGAGGTGGAATGGATACCTGGAGGGGAAATGGAGACCTGGAGGAGAAATGGAGACCGGGAGGTGGAATGGAGACCTGGTGGAGAAATGGAGATCGAGACGGGAAATGGAGACCTGGAGGGGAAATGGAGACCTGGAGGGGAAATGGAGAACGAGAGGGGGAATGGAGACTGAGAGTGGGGAATGGAGACCTGGAGGGAAAATGGAGACCTGGAGGGGAAATGAAGACCTGCAGGGGAAATGGAGACCAGGAGGAGAAATGGAGACCGGGAGGTGGAATGGAGACCTGGTGGGGAAATGGAGATCGAGAGGGGAAATGGAGACCTGGTGGGGAAATGGAGATCGAGAGGGGAAATGGAGACCTGGAGGGGAAATGGACACCGGGAGGTGAAATGGAGACCTGGAGGGGAAATGGAGACCGAGAGGGGAAATGGAGACCTGGAGGGGAAATGGAGAACTGGAGGGGGGAATGGAGACCCAGAGGGGGAATGGAGACCGGGAGGGGGATAGGAGACCTGGAGGGGAAATGGAGACCTGGAGGGGGAATGGAGACCGAGAGGAGGATTGGAGACCCACACGGGGAATAGAGAATCGGAAGGGAAATGGAGACCGAGAGGGGGAATGGAAACCGAGAGGAGGAATGGAGACCAGGAGGGGAAATGGAGAGCGAGAGGGGGAATAGAGACACAGAGGGTGAATGGAGACCGGGAGAGGGATAGGAGACCTGGAGGGGAAATGGAGACCTGGAGGGGAAATGGAGACCGAGAGATGGAATGGAGACCTGGAGGGGAAAAGGAGATCGAGAGGGGAAATGGAGACCTGGAGGGGAAATGGAGACCGAGAGGGGGATTGGAGACCGAGAGGGGCATTGGAGACCCAGACGGGGAATGGAAACCCGGAGTGGAAATGGAGAACGAGAGGGGGAATGGAGACCGAGAGGGGGAATGGAGACCTGGAGGGAAAATGGAGACCTGGAGGGGAAATGGAGACTTGCAGGGGAAATGGAGACCTGGAGGGGAAATGGCGACCGGGAGGTGGAATGGAGACCTGGAGGGGAAATGGAGACCCGGAGGAGGAATGGAGACCGGGAGAGGGATAGGAGACCTGGAGGAGAAATGGAGACCTGGAGGGGAAATGGAGACCGGGAGATGGAATGGAGATCTGGAGGGGAAATGGAGATCGAAAGGGGTAATGGAGACCTGGAGGGGAAATGGAGACCTGGAGGGGAAATGGAGACCGAGAGGGGGATTGGAGACCTGGAGGGGAAATGGAGACCTGGAGGGGAAATGGAGACCGAGAGGGGGATTGGAGACCTGGAGGGGGATAGGAGACCTGGACGGGAAATGGAGACCTGGAGGAGATATGGAGATCGAGAGGGAGATTGGAGACCCGGAGGGGAAATGGAGACCTGGAGGGGAAATGGAGACCAGGAGGGGGAATGGAAATCGAGAGGAGGAATGGAGACCAGGAGGGGAAATGGAGACCGAGAGGGGGAATGGAGACACAGAGGGTGAATGGAGACCGGGAGAGGGATAGGAGACCTGCAGGGGAAATGGAGACCTGGAGGGGAAATGGAGACCGAGAGGGGGATTGGAACCTGGAGGGGAAATGGAGACCTGGAGGGGAAATGGAGACAGAGAGGGGGATTGGACACCGAGAGGGGCATTGGAGACCCAGACGGGGAATGGAAACCCGGAGTGGAAATGGAGAACGAGAGGGGGAATGGAGACCGAGAGGGGGAATGGAGACCTGGAGGGAAAATGGAGATCTGGAGGAGAAATGGAGACCTGCAGGGGAAATGGAGACCTGGAGGGGAAATGGCGACCGGGAGGTGGAATGGAGACCTGGAGGGGAAATGGAGACCCGGAGGGGAAATGGAGACCGGGAGGTGGAATGGAGACCTGGAGGGGAAATGGAGACCTGGAGGGGGATTGGAGACCGAGAGGGGGATTGGCGACCCAGACGGGGAATGGAGACCCAGAGGGGGAATGGAGACCCGGAGGGGGAATGGAGACAGGGAGAGGGATAGGAGACCTGGAGGGGAAATGGAGACCTGGACGGGAAATGGAGACCGGGAGATGGAATGGAGACCTGGAGGGGAAATGGAGATCGAAAGGGGTAATGGAGACCTGGAGGGGAAATGGAGACCTGGAGGGGAAATGGAGACCGAGAGGGGGATTGGAGACCTGGAGGGGAAATGGAGACCTGGAGGGGAAATGGAGACCGAGAGGGGGATTGGAACCTGGAGGGGAAATGGAGACCTGGAGGGGAAATGGAGACCGAGAGGGGGATTGGAGACCGAGAGGGGCATTGGAGACCCAGACGGGAAATGGAGACCCGGAGTGCAAATGGAGAACGAGAGGGGGAATGGAGACCAAGAGGGGGAATGGAGACCTGGAGGGAAATGGAGACCTGGAGGGGAAATGGAGACCTGCAGGGGAAATGGAGACCTGGAGGGGAAATGGCGATCGGGAGGTGGAATGGAGACCTGGAGGGGAAATGGAGATCGAGAGGGGAAATGGAGACCTGGAGGGGAAATGGAGATCGAGAGGGGAAATGGAGACTTGGAGGGGAAATGGACACCGGGAGGTGGAATGGAGACCTGGAGGGGAAATGGAGTTCGAGAGGGGAAATGGAGACCTCGAGGGGAAATGGAGAACTGGAGGGGGGAATGGAGACCCAGAGGGGGAATGGAGACCGGGAGGGGGATAGGAGACCTGGAGGGAAAATGGAGAACTGGAGGGGGAAGGGAGACCGAGAGGAGGATCGGAGACCCACACGGGGAATGGAGAATCGGAAGGGAAATGGAGACCGAGAGGGGGAATGGAAACCGAGAGGAGGAATGGAGACCAGGAGGGGAAATGGAGACCGAGAGGGGGAATGGAGACACAGAGGGTGAATGGAGACCCAGAGGGGGAATGGAGACCCAGAGGGGGAATGGAGACCCGGAGGGGGAATGGAGACCGGGAGAGGGATAGGAGACCTGGAGGGGAAATGGAGACCTGGAGGGGAAATGGAGACCGGGAGATGGAATGGAGACCTGGAGGGGAAATGGAGATTGAAAGGGGTAATGGAGACCTGGAGGGGAAATGGAGACCTGGAGGGGAAATGGAGACCGAGAGGGGGATTGGAGACCTGGAGGGGAAATGGAGACCTGGAGGGGAAATGGAGACCGAGAGGGGGATTGGAGACCTGGAGGGGGATAGGAGACCTGGAGGGGAAATGGAGACCTGGAGGAGATATGGAGATCGAGAGGGAGATTGGAGACCCGGAGGGGAAATGGAGACCTGGAGGGGAAATGGAGACCAGGAGGGTAATTGGAGACCGAAAGGGGGATTGGAGACCCAGACGGGGAATGGTGACCCGGAAGGGAAATGGAGACCGAGCGGGGGAATGGAAACCGAGAGCGGGAAAGGAGACCTGGAGGGGAAATGGAGATCGAGAGGGGAAATGGAGACCTGGAGGGGAATTGGAGACTGAGAGGGGGATTGGAACCTGGAGGGGAAATGGAGACCTGGAGGGGAAATGGCGATCGGGAGGTGGAATGGAGACCTGGTGGGGAAATGGAGATCGAGAGGGGAAATGGAGACCTGGTGGGGAAATGGAGATCGAGAGGGGAAATGGAGACCTGGAGGGGAAATGGACACCGGGAGGTGAAATGGAGACCTGGAGGGGAAATGGAGACCGAGAGGGGGAATGGAGACCGGGAGGGGGATAGGAGACCTGGAGGGGAAATGGAGACCTGGAGGGGGAATGGAGACCGAGAGGAGGATTGGAGACCCACACGGGGAATAGAGAATCGGAAGGGAAATGGAGACCGAGAGGGGGAATGGAAACCGAGAGGAGGAATGGAGACCAGGAGGGGAAATGGAGAGCGAGAGGGGGAATGGAGACACAGAGGGTGAATGGAGACCGGGAGAGGGATAGGAGACCTGGAGGGGAAATGGAGACCTGGAGGGGAAATGGAGACCGAGAGATGGAATGGAGACCTGGAGGGGAAAAGGAGATCGAGAGGGGAAATGGACACCTGGAGGGGAAATGGAGACCGAGAGGGGGATTGGAGACCGAGAGGGGCATTGGAGACCCAGACGGGGAATGGAAACCCGGAGTGGAAATGGAGAACGAGAGGGGGAATGGAGACCGAGAGGGGGAATGGAGACCTGCAGGGAAAATGGAGACCTGGAGGGGAAATGGCGACCGGGAGGTGGAATGGAGACCTGGAGGGGAAATGGAGACCCGGAGGAGGAATGGAGACCGGGAGAGGGATAGGAGACCTGGCGGAGAAATGGAGACCTGGAGGGGAAATGGAGACCGGGAGATGGAATGGAGATCTGGAGGGGAATGGAGATCGAAAGGGGTAATGGAGACCTGGAGGGGAAATGGAGACCTGGAGGGGAAATGGAGACCGAGAGGGGAAATGGAGTCCTAGAGGGGAAATGGAGTCCTAGAGGGGAAATGGAGTCCGAGAGGGGGATTGGAGACAGAGAGGGGGATAGGAGACCTGGAGGGGAAATGGAGACCTGGAGGAGATATGGAGATCGAGAGGGAGATTGGAGACCCGGAGGGGAAATGGAGACCTGGAGGGGAAATGGAGACCAGGAGGGTGATTGGAGACCGAAAGGGGGATTGGAGACCCAGACTGGGAATGGTGACCCGGAAGGGAAATGGAGACCGAGCGGGGGAATGGGAACCGAGAGCGGGAAAGGAGACCTGGAGGGGAAATGGAGATCGAGAGGGGAAATGGAGACCTGGAGGGGAATTGGAGACCGAGAGGGGGATTGGAACCTGGAGGGGAAATGGAGACCTGGAGGGGAAATGGAGACCGAGAGGGGGATTGGAGACCGAGAGGGGCATTGGAGACCCAGACGGGAAATGGAGACCCGGAGTGCAAATGGAGAACGAGAGGGGGAATGGAGACCGAGAGGGGGAATGGAGACCTGGAGGGAAATGGAGACCTGGAGGGGAAATGGAGACCTGCAGGGGAAATGGAGACCTGGAGGGGAAATGGCGATCGGGAGGTGGAATGGAGACCTGGAGGGGAAATGGAGATCGAGAGGGGAAATGGAGACCTGGAGGGGAAATGGAGACCGGGAGGTGGAATGGAGACATGGAGGGGAAATGGAGATCGAGAGGGGAAATGGAGACCTGGAGGGGAAATGGAGATCGAGAGGGGAAATGGAGACCTGGTGGGGAAATGGAGATCGAGAGGGGAAATGGAGAACTGGAGGGGAAATGGACACCGGGAGGTGGAATGGAGACCTGGAGGGGAAATGGAGATCGAGAGGGGAAATGGAGACCTGGAGGGGAAATGGAGAACTGGAGGGTGGAATGGAGACCCAGAGGGGGAATGGAGACCGGGGAGGGGGATAGGAGACCTGGAGGGGAAATGGAGACCTGGAGGGGGAAGGGATACCGAGAGGAGGATCGGAGACCCACACGGGGAATGGAGAATCGGAAGGGAAATTGAGACCGAGAGGGGGAATGGAAACCGAGAGGAGGAATGGAGACCAGGAGGGGAAATGGAGACCGAGAGGGGGAATGGAGACACAGAGGGTGAATAGAGACCGGGAGAGGGATAGGAGACCTGCAGGGGAAATGGAGACCTGGAGGGGAAATGGGGACCGGGAGCTGGAATGGAGACCTGGAGGGGAAATGGAGATCGAGAGGGGAAATGGAGACCTGGAGGGGAAATGGAGACCGAGAGGCGGATTGGAACCTGGAGGGGAAATGGAGACCTGGAGGGGAAATGGAGACCGAGAGGGGGATTGGAGACCGAGAGGGGCATTGGAGACCCAGACGGGGAATGGAAACCCGGAGTGGAAATGGAGAACGAGAAGGGAAATGGAGACCTGCAGGGGAAATGGAGACCTGGAGGGGAAATGGCGACCGGGAGGTAGAATGGAGACCTGGAGGGGAAATGGAGACCCGGAGGGGAAATGGAGACCGGGATGTGGAATGGAGACCTGGAGGGGAAATGGAGACCTGGAGGGGGATTGGAGACCTAGAGGGAGATTGGAGACCCAGACGGGGAATGGAGACCCGGAGGGGAAATGGAGACCGGGAGAGGGATAGGAGACCTGGAGTGGAAATGGAGACCGTGTGGTGGAATGGAGACCTGGAGGGGAAATGGAGACCTGGAGGGGGATTGGAGACCGAGAGGGGGATTGGAGACCCAGACGGGGAATGGAGACCCAGAGGGGGAATGGAGACCCAGAGGGGGAATGGAGACCTGGAGGGGGAATGGAGACCGGGAGAGGGATAGGAGACCTGGAGGGGAAATGGAGACCTGGAGGGGAAATGGAGACCGGGAGATGGAATGGAGACCTGGAGGGGAAATGGAGATCGAAAGGGGTAATGGAGACCTGGAGGGGAAATGGAGACCTGCAGGGGGATTGGAGACCTGGAGGGGAAATGGAGGGGAAATGGAGACCGAGAGGGGGATTGGAGACCTGGAGGGGGATAGGAGACCTGGAGGGGAAATGGAGACCCGGAGTGGAAATGGAGACCGGGAGAGGGATAGGAGACTTGGAGGGGAAATGGAGACCTAGAGGGGAAATGGAGACCTAGAGGGGAAATGGAGACCGGGAGGTGGAATGGACACCTGGAGGGGAAATGGAGACCTGGAGAGGGATTGGCGACCTAGAGGGGGATTGGAGAACCAGACAGGGAATGGAGACCCGGAGGGGAAATGGAGACCGAGAGGGGGAATGGAGACCCAGAGGGGGAATGGAGACCCAGAGGGGGAATGGAGACCGGGAGAGGGATAGGAGACCTGGAGGGGAAATGGAGACCTGGAGGGGAAATGGAGACCGGGAGGTGGAATGGAGACCTGGAGGGGAAATGGAGACCTGGAGGGGGATTGGAGACCTAGAGGGGGATTGGAGACCCAGACGGGGAATGGAGGCCCGGAGGGGAAATGGAGACCTGGAGGGGAAATGGAGACTGAGAGAGGGATAGGAGACTTGGAGGGGAAATGGAGACCTAGAGGGGAAATGGAGACCTGGAGGGGAAATGGAGACCGGGAGGTGGAATGGAGACCTGGAGGGGAAATGGAGACCTGGAGGGGGATTGGAGACCTAGAGGGGGATTGGAGAACCAGACGGGGAATGGAGACCCGGAGGGGAAATGGAGACCGAGAGGGGGAATGGAGACCCAGAGGGGGAATGGAGACCCAGAGGGGGAATGGAGACCGGGAGAGGGATAGGAGACCTGGAGGGGAAATGGAGACCTGGAGGGGAAATGGAGACCGGGAGGTGGAATGGAGACCTGGAGGGGAAATGGAGATCGAAAGGGGGATTGGAGACCGAGAGGGGGATTGGAGACCCAGACGAGGAATGGAGACCCGGAGGGGAAATGGAGACCGAGAGGGGGAATGGAGACCGGGAGGGCAAATGGAGACCTGGAGGGGAAATGGAGACCGAGAGGGGAAATGGAGACCGAGAGAGGGATTGGAGACCTGGAGGGGGATAGGAGACCTGAAGGGGAAATGGAGACCTGGAGGAGATATGGAGATCGAGAGTGAGATTGGAGACCCGGAGGGGAAATGGAGACCTGGAGGGGAAATGGAGACCAGGAGGGGGATTGGAGACTGAAAGGGGGATTGGAGACCCAGACGGGGAATGGAAACCGAGCGGGGGAATGGAAACGGAGAGCTGGAAAGGAGACCTGGAGGGGAAATGGAAACCGAGAGGGGGACTGGAGACCGAGAGGGGCATTGGAGACCCAGACGGGAAATGGAGACCCGGAGTGGAAATGGAGAACGAGAGGGGGAATGGAGACCGAGAGGGGGAATGGAGACCTGGAGGGAAAAAGGAGACCTGGAGGGGAAATGGAGACCTGCAGGGGAAATGGAGAACTGGAGGGGAAATGGCGACCGGGAGGTGGAATGGAGACCTGGAGGGGAAATGGAGACCGAGAGGGGGAATGGAGACCGGGAGAGGGATAGGAGACCTGGAGGGGAAATGGAGATCGAAAGGGGTAATGGAGACCTGGAGGGCAAATGGAGACCTGGAGGGGAAATGGAGACCGAGAGGGGAAATGGAGACCGAGAGAGGGATTGGAGACCTGGAGGGGGATAGGAGACCTGGAGGGGGATAGGAGACCTGAAGGGGAAATGGAGACCTGGAGGAGATATGGAGATCGAGAGTGAGATTGGAGACCCGGAGGGGAAATGGAGACCTGGAGGGGAAATGGAGACCAGGAGGGGGATTGGAGACTGAAAGGGGGATTGGAGACCCAGACGGGGAATGGAAACCGAGCGGGGGAATGGAAACGGAGAGCTGGAAAGGAGACCTGGAGGGGAAATGGAAACCGAGAGGGGGACTGGAGACCGAGAGGGGCATTGGAGACCCAGACGGGAAATGGAGACCCGGAGTGGAAATGGAGAACGAGAGGGGGAATGGAGACCGAGAGGGGGAATGGAGACCTGGAGGGAAAAAGGAGACCTGGAGGGGAAATGGAGACCTGCAGGGGAAATGGAGACCTGGAGGGGAAATGGCGACCGGGAGGTGGAATGGAGACCTGGAGGGGAAATGGAGATCGAGAAGGGAAATGGAGACCTGGAGGGGAAGTGGAGACCTAGAGCGGGATTGGAGACCCAGACAGGGAATGGAGACCCGGAGGGGAAATGGAGACCGAGAGGGGGAATGGAGACCCAGAGGGGGAATGGAGACCGGGAGAGGGATAGGAGACCTGGAGGGGAAATGGAGACCTGGAGGGGAAATGGCTACCGGGAGGTGGAATGGAGACCTGGAGGGGAAATGGAGACCGAGAAGGGGAATGGAGACCCAGAGGGGGAATGGAGACCGGGAGAGGGATAGGAGACCTGGAGGGGAAATGGAGACCTGCAGGGGAAATGGAGACCTGGAGGGGAAATGGCGACCGGGAGGTGGAATGGAGACCTGGAGGGGAAATGGAGATCGAGAGGGGAAATGGAGACCTGGAGGGGAAGTGGAGACCGGGAGGTGGAATGGAGACGTGGAGGGGAAATGGAGACCTGGAGGGGGATTGGAGACCTAGAGGGGGATTGGAGACCCAGACAGGGAATGGAGACCCGGAGGGGAAGTGGAGACCGGGAGGTGGAATGGAGACGTGGAGGGGAAATGGAGACCTGGAGGGGGATTGGAGACCGAGAGGGGGAATGGAGACCCAGAGGGGGAATGGAGACCGGGAGAGGGATAGGAGACCTGGAGGGGAAATGGAGACCTGGAGGGGAAATGGAGACCGGGAGGTGGAATGGAGACCCGGAGGGGAAATGGAGACCTGGAGGGGGATAGGAGACCTGGAGGGGAAATGGAGACCTAGAGGAGATATGGAGATCGAGAGGGAGATTGGAGACCCGGAGGGGAAATGAAGACCTGGAGGGAAAATGGAGACCGAGAGGGGGATTGGAACCTGGAGGGGAAATGGAGACCGAGAGGGGGATTGGAGACCGAGAGGGGGAATGGAGACCTGGAGGGAAAATGGAGACCTGGAGGGGAAATGGAGACCTGCAGGGGAAATGGAGACCTGGAGGGGAAATGGCGATCGGGAGGTGGAATGGAGACCTAGAGGGGAAATGGAGATCGAGAGGGGAAATGGAGACCTGGAAGGGAAATGGAGACCGGGAGGTGGAATGGAGACCTGGAGGGGAAATGGAGACCTGGAGGGGGATTGGAGACCTAGAGGGGGATTGGAGAACCAGACGGGGAATGGAGATCCGGAGGGGAAATGGAGACCGAGAGGGGGAATGGAGACCGGGAGAGGGATAGGAGACCTGGAGGGGAAATGGAGACCTGGAGGGGAAATGGAGACCGGGAGGTGGAATGGAGACCTGGAGGGGAAATGGAGATCGAAAGGGGGATTGTAGACCGAGAGGGGGATTGGAGACCCAGACGGGGAATGGAGACCCGGAGGGGAAATGGAGACTGAGAGGGGGAATGGAGACCCAGAGGGGGAATGGAGACCGGGAGAGGGATAGGAGACCTGGAGGGGAAATGGAGACCTGGAGGGGAAATGGAGACCGGGAGGTGGAATGGAGACCTGGAGGGGAAATGGAGACCTGGAGGGGAAATGGAGACCTGGAGGGGAAATGGAGACCGAGAGGGGTAATGGAGACCGAGAGAGGGATTGGAGACCTGGAGGGGGATAGGAGACCTGAAGGGGAAATGGAGACCTGGAGGAGATATGGAGATCGAGAGTGAGATTGGAGACCCGGAGGGGAAATGGAGACCTGGAGGGGAAATGGAGACCAGGAGGGGGATTGGAGACCGAAAGGGGGATTGGAGACCCAGTCGGG
Organism: Mobula birostris; assembly: GCF_030028105.1. Classification (NCBI taxonomy): domain Eukaryota; kingdom Metazoa; phylum Chordata; class Chondrichthyes; order Myliobatiformes; family Myliobatidae; genus Mobula; species Mobula birostris. The sequence continues at coordinate 94,033 of NW_027278540.1, read as the reverse complement.
GAATGGAAACCGAGCGGGGGAATGGAAACGGAGAGCGGGAAAGGAGACCTGGAGGGGAAATGGAGACCGAGAGGGGGATTGGAGACCGAGAGGGGCATTGGAGACCCAGACGGGAAATGGAGACCCGGAGTGGAAATGGAGAACGAGAGGGGGAATGGAGACCGAGAGGGGGAATGGAGACCTGGAGGGAAAATGGAGACCTGGAGGGGAAATGGACACCTGCAGGGGAAATGGAGACCTGGAGGGGAAATGGCGACCGGGAGGTGCAATGGAGACCTGGAGGGGAAATGGAGATCGAGAGGGGAAATGGAGACCTGGAGGGGAAGTGGAGACCGGGAGGTGGAATGGAGACGTGGAGGGGAAATGGAGACCTGGAGGGGGATTGGAGACCTAGAGGGGGATTGGAGACCCAGACAGGGAATGGAGACCCGGAGGGGAAATGGAGACCGAGAGGGGGAATGGAGACCCAGAGGGGGAATGGAGACCGGGAGAGGGATAGGAGACCTGGAGGGGAAATGGAGACCTGGAGGGGAAATGGCTACCGGGAGGTGGAATGGAGACCTGGAGGGGAAATGGAGACCGAGAGGGGGAATGGAGACCCAGAGGGGGAATGGAGACCGGGAGAGGGATAGGAGACCTGGAGGGGAAATGGAGACCTGCAGGGGAAATGGAGACCTGGAGGGGAAATGGCGACCGGGAGGTGGAATGGAGATCTGGAGGGGAAATGGAGATCGAGAGGGCAAATGGAGACCTGGAGGGGAAGTGGAGACCGGGAGGTGGAATGGAGAAGTGGAGGGGAAATGGAGACCTGGAGGGGGATTGGAGACCTAGAGGGTGATTGGAGACCCAGACAGGGAATGGAGACCCGGAGGGGAAATGGAGATCGAGAGGGGAAATGGAGACCTGGAAGGGAAATGTAGACAGGGAGGTGGAATGGAGAACTGGAGGGGAAATGGAGACCTGGAGGGGGATTGGAGACCTAGAGGGGGATTGGAGAACCAGACGGGGAATGGAGACCGAGAGAGGGATAGGAGACCTGGAGGGGAAATGGAGACCTGGAGGGGAAATGGAGACCGGGAGGTGGAATGGAGACCTGGAGGGGAAATGGAGATCGAAAGGGGGATTGGAGACCGAGAGGGGGATTGGAGACCCAGACGGGGAATGGAGACCCGGAGGGGAAATGGAGACTGAGAGGGGGAATGGAGACCCAGAGGGGGAATGGAGACCGGGAGAGGGATAGGAGGCTTGGAGGGGAAATGGAGACCTGGAGGGGAAATGGAGACCGGGAGTTGGAATGGTGACCTGGAGGGGAAATGGAGATCGAAAGGGGTAATGGAGACCTGGAGAGGAAATGGAGACCTGGAGGGGAAATGGAGACCGAGAGGGGGATTGGAGACCTGGAGGGGAAATGGAGACCTGGAGGGGAAATGGAGACCGAGAGAGGGATTGGAGACCTGGAGGGGGATAGGAGACCTGAAGGGGAAATGGAGACCTGGAGGAGATATGGAGATCGAGAGTGAGATTGGAGACCCGGAGGGGAAATGGAGACCTGGAGGGGAAATGGAGACCAGGAGGGGGATTGGAGACCGAAAGGGGGATTGGAGACCCAGACGGGGACTGGAAACCGAGCGGGGGAATGGAAATGGAGAGCGGGAAAGGAGACCTGGAGGGGAAATGGAGACCGAGAGGGGGATTGGAGACCGAGAGGGGCATTGGAGACCCAGACGGGAAATGGAGACCCGGAGTGGAAATGGAGAACGAGAGGGGAATGGAGACCGAGAGGGGGAATGGAGACCCAGAGGGGGAATGGAGACCGGGAGAGGGATAGGAGAGCTGGAGGGGAAATGGAGACCTGCATGGGAAATGGAGACCTGGAGGGGAAATGGCGACCGGGAGGTGGAATGGAGACCTGGAGGGGAAATGGAGATCGAGAGGGGAAATGGAGACCTAGAGGGGAAGTGGAGACCGGGAGGTGGAATTAAGACGTGGAGGGGAAATGGAGACCTGGAGGGGAAATGGAGACCTGGATGGGAAATGGAGACCGAGAGAGGGATTGGAGACCTGGAGGGGGATAGGAGACCTGAAGGGGAAATGGAGACCTGGAGGAGATATGGAGATCGAGAGTGAGATTGGAGACCCGGAGGGGAAATGGAGACCTGGAGGGGAAATGGAGACCAGGAGGGGGATTGGAGACCGAAAGGGGGATTGGAGACCCAGACGGGGAATGGAAACCGAGCGGGGGAATGGAAACGGAGAGCGGGAAAGGAGACCTGGAGGGGAAATGGAGACCGAGAGGGGGATTGGAGACCGAGAGGGGTATTGGAGACCCAGAAGGGAAATGGAGACCCGGAGTGGAAATGGAGAACGAGAGGGGGAATGGAGACCGAGAGGGGGAATGGAGACCTGGAGGGAAAATGGAGACCTGGAGGGGAAATGGAGACCTGCAGGGGAAATGGAGACCTGGAGGGGAAATGGCGACCGGGAGGTGGAATGGAGACCTGGAGGGGAAATGGAGATCGAGAGGGGACATGGAGACCTGGAGGGGAAGTGGAGACCGGGAGGTGGAATGGAGACGTGGAGGGGAAATGGAGACCTGGAGGGGGATTGGAGACCGAGAGGGGGAATGGAGACCCAGAGGGGGAATGGAGACCGGGAGAGGGATAGGAGACCTGGAGGGGAAATGGAGACCTGGAGGGGAAATGGAGACCGGGAGGTGGAATGGAGACCCGGAGGGGAAATGGAGACCTGGAGGGGGATAGGAGACCTGGAGGGGAAATGGAGACCTAGAGGAGATATGGAGATCGAGAGGGAGATTGGAGACCCGGAGGGGAAATGGAGACCTGGAGGGAAAATGGAGACCGAGAGGGGGATTGGAACCTGGAGGGGAAATGGAGACCGAGAGGGGGATTGGAGACCGAGAGGGGGAATGGAGACCTGGAGGGAAAATGGAGACCTGGAGGGGAAATGGAGACCTGCAGGGGAAATGGAGACCTGGAGGGGAAATGGCGATCGGGAGGTGGAATGGAGACCTAGAGGGGAAATGGAGATCGAGAGGGGAAATGGAGACCTGGAAGGGAAATGGAGACCGGGAGGTGGAATGGAGACCTGGAGGGGAAATGGAGACCTGGAGGGGGATTGGAGACCTAGAGGGGGATTGGAGAACCAGACGGGGAATGGAGATCCGGAGGGGAAATGGAGACCGAGAGGGGGAATGGAGACCGGGAGAGGGATAGGAGACCTGGAGGGGAAATGGAGACCTGGAGGGGAAATGGAGACCGGGAGGTGGAATGGAGACCTGGAGGGGAAATGGAGATCGAAAGGGGGATTGTAGACCGAGAGGGGGATTGGAGACCCAGACGGGGAATGGAGACCCGGAGGGGAAATGGAGACTGAGAGGGGGAATGGAGACCCAGAGGGGGAATGGAGACCGGGAGAGGGATAGGAGACCTGGAGGGGAAATGGAGACCTGGAGGGGAAATGGAGACCGGGAGGTGGAATGGAGACCTGGAGGGGAAATGGAGACCTGGAGGGGAAATGGAGACCTGGAGGGGAAATGGAGACCGAGAGGGGTAATGGAGACCGAGAGAGGGATTGGAGACCTGGAGGGGGATAGGAGACCTGAAGGGGAAATGGAGACCTGGAGGAGATATGGAGATCGAGAGTGAGATTGGAGACCCGGAGGGGAAATGGAGACCTGGAGGGGAAATGGAGACCCGGAGGGGGATTGGAGACCGAAAGGGGGATTGGAGACCCAGTCGGGGAATGGAAACCGAGCGGGGGAATGGAAACGGAGAGCGGGAAAGGAGACCTGGAGGGGAAATGGAGACCGAGAGGGGGATTGGAGACCGAGAGGGGCATTGGAGACCCAGACGGGAAATGGAGACCCGGAGTGGAAATGGAGAACGAGAGGGGGAATGGAGACCGAGAGGGGGAATGGAGACCTGGAGGGAAAATGGAGACCTGGAGGGGAAATGGACACCTGCAGGGGAAATGGAGACCTGGAGGGGAAATGGCGACCGGGAGGTGCAATGGAGACCTGGAGGGGAAATGGAGATCGAGAGGGGAAATGGAGACCTGGAGGGGAAGTGGAGACCTGGAGGTGGAATGGAGACGTGGAGGGGAAATGGAGACCTGGAGGGGGATTGGAGACCTAGAGGGGGATTGGAGACCCAGACAGGGAATGGAGACCCGGAGGGGAAATGGAGACCGAGAGGGGGAATGGAGACCCAGAGGGGGAATGGAGACCGGGAGAGGGATAGGAGACCTGGAGGGGAAATGGAGACCTGGAGGGGAAATGGCTACCGGGAGGTGGAATGGAGACCTGGAGGGGAAATGGAGACCGAGAGGGGGAATGGAGACCCAGAGGGGGAATGGAGACCGGGAGAGGGATAGGAGACCTGGAGGGGAAATGGAGACCTGCAGGGGAAATGGAGACCTGGAGGGGAAATGGCGACCGGGAGGTGGAATGGAGATCTGGAGGGGAAATGGAGATCGAGAGGGCAAATGGAGACCTGGAGGGGAAGTGGAGACCGGGAGGTGGAATGGAGAAGTGGAGGGGAAATGGAGACCTGGAGGGGGATTGGAGACCTAGAGGGTGATTGGAGACCCAGACAGGGAATGGAGACCCGGAGGGGAAATGGAGATCGAGAGGGGAAATGGAGACCTGGAAGGGAAATGTAGACAGGGAGGTGGAATGGAGAACTGGAGGGGAAATGGAGACCTGGAGGGGGATTGGAGAACTAGAGGGGGATTGGAGAACCAGACGGGGAATGGAGACCGAGAGAGGGATAGGAGACCTGGAGGGGAAATGGAGACCTGGAGGGGAAATGGAGACCGGGAGGTGGAATGGAGACCTGGAGGGGAAATGGAGATCGAAAGGGGGATTGGAGACCGAGAGGGGGATTGGAGACCCAGACGGGGAATGGAGACCCGGAGGGGAAATGGAGACTGAGAGGGGGAATGGAGACCCAGAGGGGGAATGGAGACCGGGAGAGGGATAGGAGGCTTGGAGGGGAAATGGAGACCTGGAGGGGAAATGGAGACCGGGAGTTGGAATGGTGACCTGGAGGGGAAATGGAGATCGAAAGGGGTAATGGAGACCTGGAGAGGAAATGGAGACCTGGAGGGGAAATGGAGACCGAGAGGGGGATTGGAGACCTGGAGGGGAAATGGAGACCTGGAGGGGAAATGGAGACCGAGAGAGGGATTGGAGACCTGGAGGGGGATAGGAGACCTGAAGGGGAAATGGAGACCTGGAGGAGATATGGAGATCGAGAGTGAGATTGGAGACCCGGAGGGGAAATGGAGACCTGGAGGGGAAATGGAGACCAGGAGGGGGATTGGAGACCGAAAGGGGGATTGGAGACCCAGACGGGGACTGGAAACCGAGCGGGGGAATGGAAATGGAGAGCGGGAAAGGAGACCTGGAGGGGAAATGGAGACCGAGAGGGGGATTGGAGACCGAGAGGGGCATTGGAGACCCAGACGGGAAATGGAGACCCGGAGTGGAAATGGAGAACGAGAGGGGAATGGAGACCGAGAGGGGGAATGGAGACCCAGAGGGGGAATGGAGACCGGGAGAGGGATAGGAGAGCTGGAGGGGAAATGGAGACCTGCATGGGAAATGGAGACCTGGAGGGGAAATGGCGACCGGGAGGTGGAATGGAGACCTGGAGGGGAAATGGAGATCGAGAGGGGAAATGGAGACCTAGAGGGGAAGTGGAGACCGGGAGGTGGAATTAAGACGTGGAGGGGAAATGGAGACCTGGAGGGGAAATGGAGACCTGGATGGGAAATGGAGACCGAGAGAGGGATTGGAGACCTGGAGGGGGATAGGAGACCTGAAGGGGAAATGGAGACCTGGAGGAGATATGGAGATCGAGAGTGAGATTGGAGACCCGGAGGGGAAATGGAGACCTGGAGGGGAAATGGAGACCAGGAGGGGGATTGGAGACCGAAAGGGGGATTGGAGACCCAGACGGGGAATGGAAACCGAGCGGGGGAATGGAAACGGAGAGCGGGAAAGGAGACCTGGAGGGGAAATGGAGACCGAGAGGGGGATTGGAGACCGAGAGGGGTATTGGAGACCCAGAAGGGAAATGGAGACCCGGAGTGGAAATGGAGAACGAGAGGGGGAATGGAGACCGAGAGGGGGAATGGAGACCTGGAGGGAAAATGGAGACCTGGAGGGGAAATGGAGACCTGCAGGGGAAATGGAGACCTGGAGGGGAAATGGCGACCGGGAGGTGGAATGGAGACCTGGAGGGGAAATGGAGATCGAGAGGGGACATGGAGACCTGGAGGGGAAGTGGAGACCGGGAGGTGGAATGGAGACGTGGAGGGGAAATGGAGACCTGGAGGGGGATTGGAGACCTAGAGCGGGATTGGAGACCCAGACAGGGAATGGAGACCTGGAGGGGAAATGGAGACCTGGAGGGGAAATGGAGACCTGGAGGGGAAATGGAGACCAGAGGGGAAATGGAGACCTGGAGGGGAAGTGGAGACCGGGAGGTGGAATGGAGACGTGGAGGGGAAATGGAGACCTGGAGGGGGATTGGAGACCTAGAGGGGGATTGGAGACCCAGACAGGGAATGGAGACCCGGAGGGGAAATGGAGACCGAGAGGGGAAATGGAGACCTGGAGGGGAAATGGAGACCTGGAGGGGAAATGTAGACCGAGAGAGCGATTGGAGACCTGGAGGGGGATAGGAGACCTGAGGGGGAAATGGAGACCTGGAGGAGATATGGAGATCGAGAGTGAGATTGGAGACCCGGAGGGGAAATGGAGACCTGGAGGGGAAATGGAGACCAGGAGGGGGATTGGAAACCGAAAGGGGGATTGGAGACCCAGACGGGGAATGGTGACCAGGAAGGGAAATGGAGACCGAGAGGGGGAATGGAGACCGAGAGGGGGAATGGAGACCTGGAGGGAAAATGGAGACCTGGAGGGGAAATGGAGACCTGCAGTGGAAATGGAGACCTGGAGGGGAAATGGCGATCGGGAGGTGGAATGGAGACCTGGAGGGGAAATGGAGATCGAGAGGGGAAATGGAGACCTGGCGGGGAAGTGGAGACCGGGAGGTGGAATGGAGACGTGGAGGGGAAATGGAGACCTGGAGGGGGATTGGAGATCTGGAGGGGGATTGGAGACCCAGACAGGAAATGGAGACCCAGAGGGAAAATGGAGACCGGGAGGGGGAATGGAGACCCAGACGGGGAATGGAGACCGGGAGAGGGATAGGAGACCTGGAGGGGAAATGGAGACCTGCAGGGGAAATGGTGACCTGGAGGGGAAATGGCGACCGGGAGGTGGAATGGAGACCTGGAGGGGAAATGGAGATCGAGAGGGGGAATGGAGACCCAGAGGGGAAATGGAGACCTGGAGGGGAAATGGAGACCGGGAGAGGGATAGGAGACTTGGAGGGGAAATGGAGACCTAGAGGGGAAATGGAGACCGGGAGGTGGAATGGAGACCTGGAGGGGAAATGGAGACCGGGAGGTGGAATGGAGACCTGGAGAGGAAATGGAGATCGAAAGGGGGATTGGAGACCGAGAGGGGGATTGGAGACCCAGACGGGGAATGGAGACCCGGAGGGGAAATGGAGACCCAGAGGGGGAATGGAGACCGGGAGAGGGATAGGAGACCTGGAGGGGAAATGAAGACCGAGAGAGGGATTGGAGACCTGGAGGGGGATAGGAGACCTGAAGGGGAAATGGAGACCTGGAGGAGATATGGAGATCGAGAGTGAGATTGGAGACCCGGAGGGGAAATGGAGACCTGGAGGGGAAATGGAGACCAGGAGGAGGATTGGAGACCGAAAGGGGGATTGGAGACCCAGACGGGGAATGGTGACCCGGAAGGGAAATGGAGACCGAGAGGGGGAATGGAGACCGAGAGCGGGAAAGGAGACCTGGAGGGGAAATGGAGACCGAGAGGGGGATTGGAGACCGAGAGGGGCATTGGAGACCCAGACGGGAAATGGAGACCCAGAGAGGAAATGGAGAACGAGAGGGGAATGGAGACCGAGAGGGGGAATGGAGACCCAGAGGGGGAATGGAGACCGGGAGAGGGATAGGAGACCTGGAGGGGAAATGGAGACCTGCAGGGGAAATGGAGACCTGGAGGGGAAATGGCGACCGGGAGGTGGAATGGAGACCAGGAGGGGAAATGGAGATCGAGAGGGGAAATGGAGACCTGGAGGGGAAGTGGAGACCGGGAGGTGGAATTAAGACGTGGAGGGGAAATGGAGACCTGGAGGGGAAATGGAGACCGAGAGAGGGATTGGAGACCTGGAGGGGCATAGGAGACCTGAAGGGGAAATGGAGACCTGGAGGAGATATGGAGATCGAGAGTGAGATTGGAGACCCGGAGGGGAAATGGAGACCTGGAGGGTAAATGGAGACCAGGAGGGGGATTGGAGACCGAAAGGGGGATTGGAGACCCAGACGGGGAATGGAAACCGAGCGGGGGAATGGAAACGGGGAGCGGGAAAGGAGACCTGGAGGGGAAATGGAGACCGGGAGGTGGAATGGAGACCTGGAGGGGAAATGGAGATCGAGAGGGGAAATGGAGACCTGGAGGGGAAGTGGAGACTGGGAGGTGGAATGGAGACGTGGAGGGGAAATGGAGACCTGGAGGGGGATTGGAGACCTAGAGGGGGATTGGAGACCCAGACAGGGAATGGAGACCCAGAGGGGAAATGGAGACCGAGAGGGGGAATGGAGACCCAGAGGGGGAATGGAGACCGGGAGAGGGATAGGAGACCTGGAGGGGAAATGGAGACCTGGAGGGGAAATGGAGACCGGGAGGTGGAATGGAGACCCGGAGGGGAAATGGAGACCTGGAGGGGAAATGGAGACCGAGAGGGGGATTGGAGACCTGGAGGGGAAATGGAGATCGAAAGGGGGATTGGAGACTGAGAGGGGGATTGGAGACCCAGACGGGGAATGGAGACCCGGAGGGGAAATGGAGACTGAGAGGGGGAATGGAGACCCAGAGGGGGAATGGAGACCGGGAGAGGGATAGGAGACCAGGAGGGGAAATGGAGACCGGGAGGTGGAATGGAGACCTGGAGGGGAAATGGAGATCGAAAGGGGTAATGGAGACCTGGAGGGGAAATGGAGACCGAGAGGGGAAATGGAGACCTGGAGGGGAAGTGGAGACCGGGAGGTGGAATGGAGACGTGGAGGGGAAATGGAGACCTGGAGAGGGATTGGAGACCCAGAGGGGGATTGGAGACCCAGACAGGGAATGGAGACCCGGAGGGGAAATGGAGACCGAGAGGGTAAATGGAGACCTGGAGGGGAAATGGAAACCTGGAGGGGAAATGTAGACCTGGATGGGAAATGGAGACCGAGAGAGGGATTGGAGACCTGGAGGGGGATAGGAGACCTGAAGGGGAAATGGAGACCTGGAGGAGATATGGAGATCGAGAGTGAGATTGGAGACCCGGAGGGGAAATGGAGACCTGGAGGGGAAATGGAGACCAGGAGGGGGATTGGAGACCGAAAGGGGGATTGGAGACCCAGACGGGGAATGGTGACCCGGATGGGAAATGGAGACCGAGAGGGGGAATGGAGACCGAGAGGGGGAATGGAGACCTGGAGGGAAAATGGAGACCTGGAGGGGAAATGGAGACCTGCAGGGGAAATGGAGACCTGGAGGGGAAATGGCGATCGGGAGGTGGAATGGAGACCTGGAGGGGAAATGGAGATCGAGAGGGGAAATGGAGACCTGGAGGGGAAGTGGAGACCGGGAGGTGGAATGGAGACCTGGAGGGGAAATGGAGACCTGGAGGGGGATTGGAGACCTGGAGGGGGATTGGAGACCCAGACAGGAAATGGAGACCCAGAGGGGAAATGGAGACTGAGAGGGGGAATGGAGACCCAGACGGGGAATGGAGACCGGGAGAGGGATAGGAGACCTGGAGGGGAAATGGAGACCTGCAGGGGAAATGGAGACCTGGAGGGGAAATGGCGACCGGGAGGTGGAATGGAGACCTGGAGGGGAAATGGAGATCGAGAGGAGGAATGGAGACCCAGAGGAGAAATGGAGACCTGGAGGGGAAATGGAGACCGGGAGAGGGATAGGAGACTTGGAGGGGAAATGGAGACCTAGAGGGGAAATGGAGACCGGGAGGTGGAATGGAGACTTGGAGGGGAAATGGAGATCGGGAGGAGAAATGGAGACCCGGAGGGGAAATGGAGACCGGGAGCTGGAATGGAGACCTGGAGGGGAAATGGAGACCAGGAGGGGGATTGGAGACCGAAAGGGGGATTGGAGACCCAGACGGGGAATGGAAACCGAGCGGGGGAATGGAAACGGAGAGCGGGAAAGGAGACCTGGAGGGGAAATGGAGACCGAGAGGGGGATTGGAGACCGAGAGGGGTATTGGAGACCCAGAAGGGAAATGGAGACCCGGAGTGGAAATGGAGAACGAGAGGGGGAATGGAGACCGAGAGGGGGAATGGAGACCTGGAGGGAAAATGGAGACCTGGAGGGGAAATGGAGACCTGCAGGGGAAATGGAGACCTGGAGGGGAAATGGCGACCGGGAGGTGGAATGGAGACCTGGAGGGGAAATGGAGATCGAGAGGGGACATGGAGACCTGGAGGGGAAGTGGAGACCGGGAGGTGGAATGGAGACGTGGAGGGGAAATGGAGACCTGGAGGGGGATTGGAGACCTAGAGCGGGATTGGAGACCCAGACAGGGAATGGAGACCTGGAGGGGAAATGGAGACCTGGAGGGGAAATGGAGACCTGGAGGGGAAATGGAGACCAGAGGGGAAATGGAGACCTGGAGGGGAAGTGGAGACCGGGAGGTGGAATGGAGACGTGGAGGGGAAATGGAGACCTGGAGGGGGATTGGAGACCTAGAGGGGGATTGGAGACCCAGACAGGGAATGGAGACCCGGAGGGGAAATGGAGACCGAGAGGGGAAATGGAGACCTGGAGGGGAAATGGAGACCTGGAGGGGAAATGTAGACCGAGAGAGCGATTGGAGACCTGGAGGGGGATAGGAGACCTGAGGGGGAAATGGAGACCTGGAGGAGATATGGAGATCGAGAGTGAGATTGGAGACCCGGAGGGGAAATGGAGACCTGGAGGGGAAATGGAGACCAGGAGGGGGATTGGAAACCGAAAGGGGGATTGGAGACCCAGACGGGGAATGGTGACCAGGAAGGGAAATGGAGACCGAGAGGGGGAATGGAGACCGAGAGGGGGAATGGAGACCTGGAGGGAAAATGGAGACCTGGAGGGGAAATGGAGACCTGCAGTGGAAATGGAGACCTGGAGGGGAAATGGCGATCGGGAGGTGGAATGGAGACCTGGAGGGGAAATGGAGATCGAGAGGGGAAATGGAGACCTGGCGGGGAAGTGGAGACCGGGAGGTGGAATGGAGACGTGGAGGGGAAATGGAGACCTGGAGGGGGATTGGAGATCTGGAGGGGGATTGGAGACCCAGACAGGAAATGGAGACCCAGAGGGAAAATGGAGACCGGGAGGGGGAATGGAGACCCAGACGGGGAATGGAGACCGGGAGAGGGATAGGAGACCTGGAGGGGAAATGGAGACCTGCAGGGGAAATGGTGACCTGGAGGGGAAATGGCGACCGGGAGGTGGAATGGAGACCTGGAGGGGAAATGGAGATCGAGAGGGGGAATGGAGACCCAGAGGGGAAATGGAGACCTGGAGGGGAAATGGAGACCGGGAGAGGGATAGGAGACTTGGAGGGGAAATGGAGACCTAGAGGGGAAATGGAGACCGGGAGGTGGAATGGAGACCTGGAGGGGAAATGGAGACCGGGAGGTGGAATGGAGACCTGGAGAGGAAATGGAGATCGAAAGGGGGATTGGAGACCGAGAGGGGGATTGGAGACCCAGACGGGGAATGGAGACCCGGAGGGGAAATGGAGACCCAGAGGGGGAATGGAGACCGGGAGAGGGATAGGAGACCTGGAGGGGAAATGAAGACCGAGAGAGGGATTGGAGACCTGGAGGGGGATAGGAGACCTGAAGGGGAAATGGAGACCTGGAGGAGATATGGAGATCGAGAGTGAGATTGGAGACCCGGAGGGGAAATGGAGACCTGGAGGGGAAATGGAGACCAGGAGGAGGATTGGAGACCGAAAGGGGGATTGGAGACCCAGACGGGGAATGGTGACCCGGAAGGGAAATGGAGACCGAGAGGGGGAATGGAGACCGAGAGCGGGAAAGGAGACCTGGAGGGGAAATGGAGACCGAGAGGGGGATTGGAGACCGAGAGGGGCATTGGAGACCCAGACGGGAAATGGAGACCCAGAGAGGAAATGGAGAACGAGAGGGGAATGGAGACCGAGAGGGGGAATGGAGACCCAGAGGGGGAATGGAGACCGGGAGAGGGATAGGAGACCTGGAGGGGAAATGGAGACCTGCAGGGGAAATGGAGACCTGGAGGGGAAATGGCGACCGGGAGGTGGAATGGAGACCAGGAGGGGAAATGGAGATCGAGAGGGGAAATGGAGACCTGGAGGGGAAGTGGAGACCGGGAGGTGGAATTAAGACGTGGAGGGGAAATGGAGACCTGGAGGGGAAATGGAGACCGAGAGAGGGATTGGAGACCTGGAGGGGCATAGGAGACCTGAAGGGGAAATGGAGACCTGGAGGAGATATGGAGATCGAGAGTGAGATTGGAGACCCGGAGGGGAAATGGAGACCTGGAGGGTAAATGGAGACCAGGAGGGGGATTGGAGACCGAAAGGGGGATTGGAGACCCAGACGGGGAATGGAAACCGAGCGGGGGAATGGAAACGGGGAGCGGGAAAGGAGACCTGGAGGGGAAATGGAGACCGGGAGGTGGAATGGAGACCTGGAGGGGAAATGGAGATCGAGAGGGGAAATGGAGACCTGGAGGGGAAGTGGAGACTGGGAGGTGGAATGGAGACGTGGAGGGGAAATGGAGACCTGGAGGGGGATTGGAGACCTAGAGGGGGATTGGAGACCCAGACAGGGAATGGAGACCCAGAGGGGAAATGGAGACCGAGAGGGGGAATGGAGACCCAGAGGGGGAATGGAGACCGGGAGAGGGATAGGAGACCTGGAGGGGAAATGGAGACCTGGAGGGGAAATGGAGACCGGGAGGTGGAATGGAGACCCGGAGGGGAAATGGAGACCTGGAGGGGAAATGGAGACCGAGAGGGGGATTGGAGACCTGGAGGGGAAATGGAGATCGAAAGGGGGATTGGAGACTGAGAGGGGGATTGGAGACCCAGACGGGGAATGGAGACCCGGAGGGGAAATGGAGACTGAGAGGGGGAATGGAGACCCAGAGGGGGAATGGAGACCGGGAGAGGGATAGGAGACCAGGAGGGGAAATGGAGACCGGGAGGTGGAATGGAGACCTGGAGGGGAAATGGAGATCGAAAGGGGTAATGGAGACCTGGAGGGGAAATGGAGACCGAGAGGGGAAATGGAGACCTGGAGGGGAAGTGGAGACCGGGAGGTGGAATGGAGACGTGGAGGGGAAATGGAGACCTGGAGAGGGATTGGAGACCCAGAGGGGGATTGGAGACCCAGACAGGGAATGGAGACCCGGAGGGGAAATGGAGACCGAGAGGGTAAATGGAGACCTGGAGGGGAAATGGAAACCTGGAGGGGAAATGTAGACCTGGATGGGAAATGGAGACCGAGAGAGGGATTGGAGACCTGGAGGGGGATAGGAGACCTGAAGGGGAAATGGAGACCTGGAGGAGATATGGAGATCGAGAGTGAGATTGGAGACCCGGAGGGGAAATGGAGACCTGGAGGGGAAATGGAGACCAGGAGGGGGATTGGAGACCGAAAGGGGGATTGGAGACCCAGACGGGGAATGGTGACCCGGATGGGAAATGGAGACCGAGAGGGGGAATGGAGACCGAGAGGGGGAATGGAGACCTGGAGGGAAAATGGAGACCTGGAGGGGAAATGGAGACCTGCAGGGGAAATGGAGACCTGGAGGGGAAATGGCGATCGGGAGGTGGAATGGAGACCTGGAGGGGAAATGGAGATCGAGAGGGGAAATGGAGACCTGGAGGGGAAGTGGAGACCGGGAGGTGGAATGGAGACCTGGAGGGGAAATGGAGACCTGGAGGGGGATTGGAGACCTGGAGGGGGATTGGAGACCCAGACAGGAAATGGAGACCCAGAGGGGAAATGGAGACTGAGAGGGGGAATGGAGACCCAGACGGGGAATGGAGACCGGGAGAGGGATAGGAGACCTGGAGGGGAAATGGAGACCTGCAGGGGAAATGGAGACCTGGAGGGGAAATGGCGACCGGGAGGTGGAATGGAGACCTGGAGGGGAAATGGAGATCGAGAGGAGGAATGGAGACCCAGAGGAGAAATGGAGACCTGGAGGGGAAATGGAGACCGGGAGAGGGATAGGAGACTTGGAGGGGAAATGGAGACCTAGAGGGGAAATGGAGACCGGGAGGTGGAATGGAGACTTGGAGGGGAAATGGAGATCGGGAGGAGAAATGGAGACCCGGAGGGGAAATGGAGACCGGGAGCTGGAATGGAGACCTGGAGGGGAAATGGAGACCTGGAGGGGGATTGGAGACCTAGAGGGGGATTGGAGAACCAGACGGGGAATGGAGACCCGGAGGGGAAATGGAGACCGAGAGGGGGAATGGAGACCCAGAGGGGGAATGGAGACCCAGAGGGGGAATGGAGACCGGGAGAGGGATAGGAGACCTGGAGGGGAAATGGAGACCGAGAGGGGGATTGGAGATCTGGAGGGGAAATGGAGACCGGGAGGTGGAATGGAGACCTGGAGGGGAAATGGAGATCGAAAGGGGGATTGGAGACCGAGAGAGGGATTGGAGACCCAGACGGGGAATGGAGACCCAGAGGGGAAATGGAGACCCAGAGGGGGAATGGAGACCGGGAGAGGGATAGGAGACCTGGAGGGGAAATGGAGACCGAGAGGGGGATTGGAGATCTGGAGGGGAAATGGAGACCTGGAGGGGAAATGAAGACCGAGAGAGGGATTGGAGACCTGGAGGGGGATAGGAGACCTGAAGGGGAAATGGAGACCTGGAGGAGATATGGAGATCGAGAGTGAGATTGGAGACCCGGAGGGGAAATGGAGACCTGGAGGGGAAATGGAGACCAGGAGGAGGATTGGAGACCAAAAGGGGGATTGGAGACCCAGACGGGGAATGGTGACCCGGAAGGGAAATGGAGACTGAGAGGGGTAATGGAGACCGAGAGCGGGAAAGGAGACCTGGAGGGGAAATGGAGACTTGGAGGGGGATTGGAGACCTAGAGGGGGATTGGAGACCCAGACAGGGAATGGAGACCCGGAGGGGAAATGGTGACCGAGAGGGGGAATGGAGACCCAGAGGGGGAATGGAGACCGAGAGAGGGATAGGAGACCTGGAGGGGAAATGGAGACCTGGAGGGGAAATGGAGACCGGGAGGTGGAATGGAGACCCAGAGGGGAAATGGAGACCTGGAGGGGAAATGGAGACCGAGAGGGGGATTGGAGACCTGGAGGGGGATAGGAGACCTGGAGGGGAAATGGAGACCGGGAGGTGGAATGGAGACCTGGAGGGGAAATGGAGATCGAAAGGGGGATTGGAGACCGAGAGGGGGATTGGAGACCCAGACGGGGAATGGAGACCCGGAGGGGAAATGGAGACTGAGAGGGGGAATGGAGACCCAGAGGGGGAATGGAGACCGGGAGGTGGAATGGAGACCTGGAGGGGAAATGGAGATCGAAAGGGGTAATGGAGACCTGGAGGGGAAATGGAGACCTGGAGGGGAAGTGGAGACCGGGAGGTGGAATGGAGACGTGGAGGGGAAATGGAGACCTGGAGGGGGATTGGAGACCTAGAGGGGGATTGGAAACCCAGACGGGGAATGGAGACCCGGAGGGGAAATGGAGACTGAGAGGGGGAATGGAGACCGGGAGAGGGATAGGAGACCTGGAGGGGAAATGGAGACCGGGAGGTGGAATGGAGACCTGGAGGGGAAATGGAGATCGAAAGGGGTAATGGAGACCTGGAGGGGAAATGGAGACCGAGAGGGGAAATGGAGACCTGGAGGGGAAGTGGAGACCGGGAGGTGGAATGGAGACCTGGAGGGGAAATGGAGACCGAGAGGGGAAATGGAGACCTGGAGGGGAAATGGAGACCTGGAGGGGAAATGTAGACCGAGAGAGGGATTGGAGACCTGGAGGGGGATAGGAGACCTGAAGGGGAAATGGAGACCTGGAGGAGATATGGAGATCGAGAGTGAGATTGGAGACCCGGAGGGGAAATGGAGACCTGGAGGGGAAATGGAGACCAGGAGGAGAAATGGAGACCGGGAGATAGAATGGAGACCTGGAGGGGAAATGGAGATCGAGAGACGAAATGGAGACCTGGAGGGGAAATGGAGATCGAGAGGGGAAATGGCGACCTGGAGGGGAAATGGAGACCTGGAGGGGGGAATGGAGACCCAGAGGGGGATTGGGGACCGGTAGGGGGATAGGAGACCTGGAGGGGAAATGGAGACCTGGAGGGGGAATTGAGACCGAGAGGAGGATTGGAGACCCACACGGGGAATGGAGAATCGGAAGGGAAATGGAGATCGAGAGGGGGAATGGAAACTGAGAGGAGGAATGGAGACCTGGAGGGGAAATGGAGACCTGGAGGAGGATTGGACACCGAGAGGGGGATTGGAGACCCAGACGGGGAATGGAGACCTGGAGGGGAAATGGAGACCGAGAGGGGGATAGAAGACCTGGAGGGGAAATGGAGACCTGGAGGGGAAATGGGGACCGGGAGCTGGAATGGAGACCTGGAGGGGAAATGGAGATCGAGAGGGGAAATGGAGAACGGGAGGGGGATAGAAGACCTGGAGGGGAAATGGAGACCTGGAGGGAAAATAGAGACCGGGTGGGGGAATGGAGACCGAGAGGGGGAAATGGAGACCCAGAGGGGGAATGGAGAATGGGACGGGGATAGGAGACCTGGAGGGGAAATGGAGACCTGGAGGGGAAATGGAGACCGGGAGGGTGAATGGAGACCGAGAGGGGGATTGCAGACCCAGACAGGGAATGGATGACCCGGAAGGGAAATGGAGACCGAGAGGGGGAATGGAAACCGAGAGCGGGAATGGAGACCTGGAGGGGATGCGGAGACCTGGAGGGGAAATGGGGATCTGGAGGGGGATTGGAGACCAAGAGGGGGATTGGAGACCTGGAGGGGAATTGGAGACATGGAGGGGGAATGGAGATCTGGAGGGGAAATAGAGATCGAGAGGGGAAATGGAGACCGAGAGGTGTAATGGAAAACGGGAGGGGGATAGGAGACCTGGAGGGGAAATGGAGACCTGGAGGGGAAATGTAGACCGGGAGGGGGATTGGAGACCCAGACGGGGAACGGAGACCCGCAGGGGAAATGGAGACCAAGAGGGGGAATGGATATCGAGAGGGCCAATGGAGACCTGGAGGGGAAATGGAGATCTGGAGGGGAAATGGAGATCCGGAGGGGAATTGAAGACCGAGAGGGGGATTGGAGACCGAGTGGGGGATTGGAGACCGAGAGGGGGATTGGAGACCCATACGGGGAATGGAGACCGAGAGGAGAAATGGAGAGCAAGAGGGGGAATGGAGAGCAAGAGGGGGAATGGAGACCTGGAGGGGGAATGGAGACCAGGAGGAGGCATGGAGACCAAGAGGGGGATTAGAGACCCAGATGGGGAATGGTGACCCGGAAGGGAAATGGAGACCGAGAGGGGGAATGGAAACCGAGAGCGGGAATGGAGACCTGGAGGGAATGCGGAGACCTGGAGGGAAAATGGGGACCTGGAGGGGGATTGGAGACCGGCAGGGGGATAGGTGACCTAGAGGGGAAATGGAGACTGGGAGGGGCAATGGAGACCTGGAGGCGAAATGGAGACCTGGAGGGGAAATGCAGATCTGGATGGGAAATGGACTCCTAGAGGGAAAATGGAGACCGAAAGAGGGATAGGAGACCTAGAGGAGAAATGGAGACCTGGAGGGGAAATGTAGACCGGGAGGGGGATTGGAGACCCAGACGGGGAACGGAGACCCGCAGGGTAAATGGAGACCAAGAGGGGGAATGGATATCGAGAGGGGGAATGGAGACCAGGAGGGGAAATGGAGATCTGGAGGGGAAATGGAGATCTGGAGGGGAATTGAAGACCGAGAGGGGGATTGGAGACCGAGTGGGGGATTGGAGACCGAGAGGGGGATTGGAGACCTGGAGGGAAAATGGAGACCTGGAGGGGAAATGGAGACCTGCAGGGGAAATGGAGACCTGGAGGGGAAATGGCGACCAGGAGGTGGAATGGAGACCTGGAGGGGAAATGGAGACCCGGAGGAGGAATGGAGACCGGGAGAGGGATAGGAGACCTGGAGGAGAAATGGAGACCTGGAGGGGAAATGGAGACCGGGAGATGGAATGGAGATCTGGAGGGGAAATGGAGATCGAAAGGGGTAATGGAGACCTGGAGGGGAAATGGAGACCTGGAGGGGAAATGGAGACCGAGAGGGGGATTGGAGACCTGGAGGGGGATAGGAGACCTGGACGGGAAATGGAGACCTGGAGGAGATATGGAGATCGAGAGGGAGATTGGAGACCCGGAGGGGAAATGGAGACCTGGAGGGGAAATGGAGACCAGGAGGGGGAATGGAAATCGAGAGGAGGAATGGAGACCAGGAGGGGAAATGGAGACCGAGAGGGGGAATGGAGACACAGAGGGTGAATGGAGACCGGGAGAGGGATAGGAGACCTGCAGGGGAAATGGAGACCTGGAGGGGAAATGGAGACCGAGAGGGGAAATGGAGACCGAGAGGGGGATTGGACACCGAGAGGGGCATTGGAGACCCAGACGGGGAATGGAAACCCGGAGTGGAAATGGAGAACGAGAGGGGGAATGGAGACCGAGAGGGGGAATGGAGACCTGGAGGGAAAATGGAGACCTGGAGGGGAAATGGAGACCTGCAGGGGAAATGGAGACCTGGAGGGGAAATGGCGACCGGGAGGTGGAATGGAGACCTGGAGGGGAAATGGAGACCCGGAGGGGAAATGGAGACCGGGAGGTGGAATGGAGACCTGGAGGGGAAATGGAGACCTGGAAGGGGATTGGAGACCGAGAGGGGGATTGGAGACCCAGACGGGGAATGGAGACCCAGAGGGGGAATGGAGACCCGGAGGGGGAATGGAGACCGGGAGAGGGATAGGAGACCTGGAGGGGAAATGGAGACCTGGAGGGGAAATGGAGACCGGGAGATGGAAAGCAGACCTGGAGGGGAAATGGAGATCGAAAGGGGTAATGGAGACCTGGAGGGGAAATGGAGACCTGGAGGGGAAATGGAGACCGAGAGGGGGATTGGAGACCTGGAGGGGAAATGGAGACCTGGAGGGGAAATGGAGACCGAGAGGGGGATTGGAACCTGGAGGGAAATGGAGACCTGGAGGGGAAATGGAGACCGAGAGGGGGATTGGACACCGAGAGGGGCATTGGAGACCCAGACGGGGAATGGAAACCCGGAGTGGAAATGGAGAACGAGAGGGGGAATGGAGACCGAGAGGGGGAATGGAGACCTGGAGGGAAAATGGAGACCTGGAGGGGAAATGGAGACCTGCAGGGGAAATGGAGACCTGGAGGGGAAATGGCGACCAGGAGGTGGAATGGAGACCTGGAGGGGAAATGGAGACCCGGAGGGGAAATGGAGACCGGGAGGTGGAATGGAGACCTGGAGGGGAAATGGAGACCTGGAGGGGGATTGGAGACCGAGAGGGGGATTGGAGACCCAGACGGGGAATGGAGACCCAGAGGGGGAATGGAGACCCGGAGGGGGAATGGAGACCGGGAGAGGGATAGGAGACCTGGAGGGGAAATGGAGACCTGGAGGGGAAATGGAGACCGGGAGATGGAATGGAGACCTGGAGGGGAAATGGAGATCGAAAGTGGTAATGGAGACCTGGAGGGGAAATGGAGACCTGGAGGGGAAATGGAGATCGAAAGTGGTAATGGAGACCTGGAGGGGAAATGGAGACCGAGAGGGGGATTGGAACCTGGAGGGAAATGGAGACCTGGAGGGGAAATGGAGACCGAGAGGGGGATTGGACACCGAGAGGGACATTGGAGACCCAGACGGGGAATGGAAACCCGGAGTGGAAATGGAGAACGAGAGGGGGAATGGAGACCGAGAGGGGGAATGGAGACCTGGAGGGAAAATGGAGACCTGGAGGGGAAATGGAGACCTGCAGGGGAAATGGAGACCTGGAGGGAAAATGGCGACCAGGAGGTGGAATGGAGACCTGGAGGGGAAATGGAGACCCGGAGGGGAAATGGAGACCGGGAGGTGGAATGGAGACCTGGAGGGGAAATGGAGACCTGGAGGGGGATTGGAGACCGAGAGGGGGATTGGAGACCCAGACGGGGAATGGAGACCCAGAGGGGGAATGGAGACCCGGAGGGGGAATGGAGACCGGGAGAGGGATAGGAGACCTGGAGGGGAAATGGAGACCTGGAGGGGAAATGGAGACCGGGAGATGGAATGGAGACCTGGAGGGGAAATGGAGATCGAAAGTGGTAATGGAGACCTGGAGGGGAAATGGAGACCTGGAGGGGAAATGGAGATCGAAAGTGGTAATGGAGACCTGGAGGGGAAATGGAGACCGAGAGGGGGATTGGAGACCTGGAGGGGAAATGGAGACCTGGAGGGGAAATGGAGACCGAGAGGGGGATTGGAGACCTGGAGGGGGATAGGAGACCTGGAGGGGAAATGGAGACCTGGAGGAGATATGGAGATCGAGAGGGAGATTGGAGACCCGGAGGGGAAATGGAGACCTGGAGGGGAAATGGAGACCAGGAGGGGGATTGGAGACCGAAAGGGGGATTGGAGACCCAGACGGGGAATGGTGACCCGGAAGGGAAATGGAGACCGAGCGGGGGAATGGAAACCGAGAGCGGGAAAGGAGACCTGGAGGGGAAATGGAGATCGAGAGGGGAAATGGAGACCTGGAGGGGAAATGGAGACCGAGAGGGGGATTGGAACCTGGAGGGGAAATGGAGACCTGGAGGGGAAATGGAGACCGAGAGGGGGATTGGAGACCGAGAGGGGCATTGGAGACCCAGACGGGAAATGGAGACCCGGAGTGCAAATGGAGAACGAGAGGGGGAATGGAGACCAAGAGGGGGAATGGAGACCTGGAGGGAAATGGAGACCTGGAGGGGAAATGGAGACCTGCAGGGGAAATGGAGACCTGGAGGGGAAATGGCGATCGGGAGCTGGAATGGAGACCTGGAGGGGAAATGGAGATCGAGAGGGGAAATGGAGACCTGGAGGGGAAATGCAGACCGGGAGGTGGAATGGAGACCTGGAGGGGAAATGGAGACCTGGAGGGGAAATGGAGATCGAGAGGGGAAATGGAGACCTGGTGGGGAAATGGAGATCGAGAGGGGAAATGGAGACTTGGAGGGGAAATGGACACCGGGAGATGGAATGGAGACCTGGAGGGGAAATGGAGTTCGAGAGGGGAAATGGAGACCTCGAGGGGAAATGGAGAACTGGAGGGGGGAATGGAGACCCAGAGGGGGAATGGAGACCAGGAGGGGGATAGGAGACCTGGAGGGGAATTGGAGACATGGAGGGGGAATGGAGATCTGGAGGGGAAATAGAGATCGAGAGGGGAAATGGAGACCGAGAGGTGTAATGGAAAACGGGAGGGGGATAGGAGACCTGGAGGGGAAATGGAGACCTGGAGGGGAAATGTAGACCGGGAGGGGGATTGGAGACCCAGACGGGGAACGGAGACCCGCAGGGGAAATGGAGACCAAGAGGGGGAATGGATATCGAGAGGGCCAATGGAGACCTGGAGGGGAAATGGAGATCTGGAGGGGAAATGGAGATCCGGAGGGGAATTGAAGACCGAGAGGGGGATTGGAGACCGAGTGGGGGATTGGAGACCGAGAGGGGGATTGGAGACCCATACGGGGAATGGAGACCGAGAGGAGAAATGGAGAGCAAGAGGGGGAATGGAGACCTGGAGGGGGAATGGAGACCAGGAGGAGGCATGGAGACCAAGAGGGGGATTAGAGACCCAGATGGGGAATGGTGACCCGGAAGGGAAATGGAGACCGAGAGGGGGAATGGAAACCGAGAGCGGGAATGGAGACCTGGAGGGAATGCGGAGACCTGGAGGGAAAATGGGGACCTGGAGGGGGATTGGAGACCGGCAGGGGGATAGGTGACCTAGAGGGGAAATGGAGACTGGGAGGGGCAATGGAGACCTGGAGGCGAAATGGAGACCTGGAGGGGAAATGCAGATCTGGATGGGAAATGGACTCCTAGAGGGAAAATGGAGACCGAAAGAGGGATAGGAGACCTAGAGGAGAAATGGAGACCTGGAGGGGAAATGTAGACCGGGAGGGGGATTGGAGACCCAGACGGGGAACGGAGACCCGCAGGGGAAATGGAGACCAAGAGGGGGAATGGATATCGAGAGGGGGAATGGAGACCAGGAGGGGAAATGGAGATCTGGAGGGGAAATGGAGATCTGGAGGGGAATTGAAGACCGAGAGGGGGATTGGAGACCGAGTGGGGGATTGGAGACCGAGAGGGGGATTGGAGACCTGGAGGGAAAATGGAGACCTGGAGGGGAAATGGAGACCTGCAGGGGAAATGGAGACCTGGAGGGGAAATGGCGACCGGGAGGTGGAATGGAGACCTGGAGGGGAAATGGAGACCCGGAGGAGGAATGGAGACCGGGAGAGGGATAGGAGACCTGGAGGAGAAATGGAGACCTGGAGGGGAAATGGAGACCGGGAGATGGAATGGAGATCTGGAGGGGAAATGGAGATCGAAAGGGGTAATGGAGACCTGGAGGGGAAATGGAGACCTGGAGGGGAAATGGAGACCGAGAGGGGGATTGGAGACCTGGAGGGGGATAGGAGACCTGGACGGGAAATGGAGACCTGGAGGAGATATGGAGATCGAGAGGGAGATTGGAGACCCGGAGGGGAAATGGAGACCTGGAGGGGAAATGGAGACCAGGAGGGGGAATGGAAATCGAGAGGAGGAATGGAGACCAGGAGGGGAAATGGAGACCGAGAGGGGGAATGGAGACACAGAGGGTGAATGGAGACCGGGAGAGGGATAGGAGACCTGCAGGGGAAATGGAGACCTGGAGGGGAAATGGAGACCGAGAGGGGGATTGGAACCTGGAGGGGAAATGGAGACCTGGAGGGGAAATGGAGACCGAGAGGGGGATTGGACACCGAGAGGGGCATTGGAGACCCAGACGGGGAATGGAAACCCGGAGTGGAAATGGAGAACGAGAGGGGGAATGGAGACCGAGAGGGGGAATGGAGACCTGGAGGGAAAATGGAGACCTGGAGGGGAAATGGAGACCTGGAGGGGAAATGGCGACCGGGAGGTGGAATGGAGACCTGGAGGGGAAATGGAGACCCGGAGGGGAAATGGAGACCGGGAGGTGGAATGGAGACCTGGAGGGGAAATGGAGACCTGGAGGGGGATTGGAGACCGAGAGGGGGATTGGAGACCCAGACGGGGAATGGAGACCCAGAGGGGGAATGGAGACCCGGAGGGGGAATGGAGACCGGGAGAGGGATAGGAGACCTGGAGGGGAAATGGAGACCTGGAGGGGAAATGGAGACCGGGAGATGGAAAGGAGACCTGGAGGGGAAATGGAGATCGAAAGGGGTAATGGAGACCTGGAGGGGAAATGGAGACCTGGAGGGGAAATGGAGACCGAGAGGGGGATTGGAGACCTGGAGGGGAAATGGAGACCTGGAGGGGAAATGGAGACCGAGAGGGGGATTGGAACCTGGAGGGAAATGGAGACCTGGAGGGGAAATGGAGAGCGAGAGGGGGATTGGACACCGAGAGGGACATTGGAGACCCAGACGGGGAATGGAAACCCGGAGTGGAAATGGAGAACGAGAGGGGGAATGGAGACCGAGAGGGGGAATGGAGACCTGGAGGGAAAATGGAGACCTGGAGGGGAAATGGAGACCTGCAGGGGAAATGGAGACCTGGAGGGAAAATGGCGACCAGGAGGTGGAATGGAGACCTGGAGGGGAAATGGAGACCCGGAGGGGAAATGGAGACCGGGAGGTGGAATGGAGACCTGGAGGGGAAATGGAGACCTGGAGGGGGATTGGAGACCGAGAGGGGGATTGGAGACCCAGACGGGGAATGGAGACCCAGAGGGGGAATGGAGACCCGGAGGGGGAATGGAGACCGGGAGAGGGATAGGAGACCTGGAGGGGAAATGGAGACCTGGAGGGGAAATGGAGACCGGGAGATGGAATGGAGACCTGGAGGGGAAATGGAGATCGAAAGTGGTAATGGAGACCTGGAGGGGAAATGGAGACCTGGAGGGGAAATGGAGATCGAAAGTGGTAATGGAGACCTGGAGGGGAAATGGAGACCGAGAGGGGGATTGGAGACCTGGAGGGGAAATGGAGACCTGGAGGGGAAATGGAGACCGAGAGGGGGATTGGAGACCTGGAGGGGGATAGGAGACCTGGAGGGGAAATGGAGACCTGGAGGAGATATGGAGATCGAGAGGGAGATTGGAGACCCGGAGGGGAAATGGAGACCTGGAGGGGAAATGGAGACCAGGAGGGGGATTGGAGACCGAAAGGGGGATTGGAGACCCAGACGGGGAATGGTGACCCGGAAGGGAAATGGAGACCGAGCGGGGGAATGGAAACCGAGAGCGGGAAAGGAGACCTGGAGGGGAAATGGAGATCGAGAGGGGAAATGGAGACCTGGAGGGGAAATGGAGACCGAGAGGGGGATTGGAACCTGGAGGGGAAATGGAGACCTGGAGGGGAAATGGAGACCGAGAGGGGGATTGGAGACCGAGAGGGGCATTGGAGACCCAGACGGGAAATGGAGACCCGGAGTGCAAATGGAGAACGAGAGGGGGAATGGAGACCAAGAGGGGGAATGGAGACCTGGAGGGAAATGGAGACCTGGAGGGGAAATGGAGACCTGCAGGGGAAATGGAGACCTGGAGGGGAAATGGCGATCGGGAGCTGGAATGGAGACCTGGAGGGGAAATGGAGATCGAGAGGGGAAATGGAGACCTGGAGGGGAAATGCAGACCGGGAGGTGGAATGGAGACCTGGAGGGGAAATGGAGACCTGGAGGGGAAATGGAGATCGAGAGGGGAAATGGAGACCTGGTGGGGAAATGGAGATCGAGAGGGGAAATGGAGACTTGGAGGGGAAATGGACACCGGGAGATGGAATGGAGACCTGGAGGGGAAATGGAGTTCGAGAGGGGAAATGGAGACCTCGAGGGGAAATGGAGAACTGGAGGGGGGAATGGAGACCCAGAGGGGGAATGGAGACCGGGAGGGGGATAGGAGACCTGGAGGGGAAATGGAGAACTGGAGGGGGAAGGGAGACCGAGAGGAGGATCGGAGACCCACACGGGGAATGGAGAATCGGAAGGGAAATGGAGACCGAGAGGGGGAATGGAAACCGAGAGGAGGAATGGAGACCAGGAGGGGAAATGGAGACCGAGAGGGGGAATGGAGACACAGAGGGTGAATGGAGACCCAGAGGGGGAATGGAGACCCAGAGGGGGAATGGAGACCCGGAGGGGGAATGGAGACCGGGAGAGGGATAGGAGACCTGGAGGGGAAATGGAGACCTGGAGGGGAAATGGAGACCGGGAGATGGAATGGAGACCTGGAGGGGAAATGGAGATCGAAAGGGGTAATGGAGACCTGGAGGGGAAATGGAGACCTGGAGGGGAAATGGAGACCGAGAGGGGGATTGGAGACCTGGAGGGGAAACGGAGACCTGGAGGGGAAATGGAGACCGAGAGGGGGATTGGAGACCTGGAGGGGGATAGGAGACCTGGAGGGGAAATGGAGACCTGGAGGAGATATGGAGATCGAGAGGGAGATTGGAGACCCGGAGGGGAAATGGAGACCTGGAGGGGAAATGGAGACCAGGAGGGTGATTGGAGACCGAAAGGGGGATTGGAGACCCAGACGGGGAATGGTGACCCGGAAGGGAAATGGAGACCGAGCGGGGGAATGGAAACCGAGAGCGGGAAAGGAGACCTGGAGGGGAAATGAAGATCGAGAGGGGAAATGGAGACCTGGAGGGGAATTGGAGACCGAGAGGGGGATTGGAACCTGGAGGGGAAATGGAGACCTGGAGGGGAAATGGAGACCGAGAGGGGGATTGGAGACCGAGAGGGGCATTGGAGACCCAGACGGGAAATGGAGACCCGGAGTGCAAATGGAGAACGAGAGGGGGAATGGAGACCTGGAGGGAAATGGAGACCTGGAGGGGAAATGGAGACCTGCAGGGGAAATGGAGACCTGGAGGGGAAATGGCGATCGGGAGGTGGAATGGAGACCTGGAGGGGAAATGGAGATCGAGAGGGGAAATGGAGACCTGGAGGGGAAATGGAGACCGGGAGGTGGAATGGAGACATGGAGGGGAAATGGAGATCGAGAGGGGAAATGGAGACCTGGAGGGGAAATGGAGATCGAGAGGGGAAATGGAGACCTGGTGGGGAAATGGAGATCGAGAGGGGAAATGGAGAACTGGAGGGGAAATGGACACCGGGAGGTGGAATGGAGACCTGGAGGGGAAATGGAGATCGAGAGGGGAAATGGAGACCTGGAGGGGAAATGGAGAACTGGAGGGTGGAATGGAGACCCAGAGGGGGAATGGAGACCGGGAGGGGGATAGGAGACCTGGAGGGGAAATGGAGACCTGGAGGGGGAAGGGAGACCGAGAGGAGGATCGGAGACCCACACGGGGAATGGAGAATCGGAAGGGAAATGGAGACCGAGAGGGGGAATGGAAACCGAGAGGAGGAATGGAGACCAGGAGGGGAAATGGAGACCGAGAGGGGGAATGGAGACACAGAGGGTGAATGGAGACCGGGAGAGGGATAGGAGACCTGCAGGGGAAATGGAGACCTGGAGGGGAAATGGGGACCGGGAGCTGGAATGGAGACCTGGAGGGGAAATGGAGATCGAGAGGGGAAATGGAGACCTGGAGGGGAAATGGAGACCGAGAGGCGGATTGGAACCTGGAGGGGAAATGGAGACCTGGAGGGGAAATGGAGACCGAGAGGGGGATTGGAGACCGAGAGGGGCATTGGAGACCCAGACGGGGAATGGAAACCCGGAGTGGAAATGGAGATCGAGAGGGGAAATGGAGACCTGCAGGGGAAATGGAGACCTGGAGGGGAAATGGCGACCGGGAGGTAGAATGGAGACCTGGAGGGGAAATGGAGACCCGGAGGGGAAATGGAGACCGGGATGTGGAATGGAGACCTGGAGGGGAAATGGAGACCTGGAGGGGGATTGGAGACCTAGAGGGAGATTGGAGACCCAGACGGGGGAATGGAGACCCGGAGGGGAAATGGAGACCGGGAGAGGGATAGGAGACCTGGAGTGGAAATGGAGACCGTGTGGTGGAATGGAGACCTGGAGGGGAAATGGAGACCTGGAGGGGGATTGGAGACCGAGAGGGGGATTGGAGACCCAGACGGGGAATGGAGACCCAGAGGGGTAATGGAGACCCGGAGGGGGAATGGAGACCTGGAGGGGGAATGGAGACCGGGAGAGGGATAGGAGACCTGGAGGGGAAATGGAGACCTGGAGGGGAAATGGAGACCGGGAGTGGAAATGGAGACCGGGAGAGGGATAGGAGACTTGGAGGGGAAATGGAGACCTGGAGGGGAAATGGAGACCGGGAGGTGGAATGGAGACCTGGAGGGGAAATGGAGACCTGGAGGGGGATTGGAGACCAAGAGGGGGATTGGAGACCCAGACGGGGAATGGAGGCCCGGAGGGGAAATGGAGACCTGGAGGGGAAATGGAGACTGAGAGAGGGATAGGAGACTTGGAGGGGAAATGGAGACCTAGAGGGGAAATGGAGACCAGGAGGGGAAATGGAGATCGAGAGGGGAAATGGAGACCTGCAGGGGAAATGGAGACCTGGAGGGGAAATGGCGACCGGGAGGTAGAATGGAGACCTGGAGGGGAAATGGAGACCCGGAGGGGAAATGGAGACCGGGATGTGGAATGGAGACCTGGAGGGGAAATGGAGACCTGGAGGGGGATTGGAGACCTAGAGGGAGATTGGAGACCCAGACGGGGAATGGAGACCCGGAGGGGAAATGGAGACCGGGAGAGGGATAGGAGACCTGGAGTGGAAATGGAGACCGTGTGGTGGAATGGAGACCTGGAGGGGAAATGGAGACCTGGAGGGGGATTGGAGACCGAGAGGGGGATTGGAGACCCAGACGGGGAATGGAGACCCAGAGGGGGAATGGAGACCCGGAGGGGGAATGGAGACCTGGAGGGGGAATGGAGACCGGGAGAGGGATAGGAGACCTGGAGGGGAAATGGAGACCTGGAGGGGAAATGGAGACCGGGAGATGGGATGGAGACCTGGAGGAGAAATGGAGATCAAAAGGGGTAATGGAGACCTGGAGGGGAAATGGAGACCTGGAGGGGAAATGGAGACCTGCAGGGGGATTGGAGACCTGGAGGGGAAATGGAGACCTGGAGGGGAAATGGAGACCGAGAGGGGGATTGGAGACCTGGAGGGGGATAGGAGACCTGGAGGGGAAATGGAGACCCGGAGTGGAAATGGAGACCGGGAGAGGGATAGGAGACTTGGAGGGGAAATGGAGACCTGGAGGGGAAATGGAGACCGGGAGGTGGAATGGAGACCTGGAGGGGAAATGGAGACCTGGAGGGGGATTGGAGACCAAGAGGGGGATTGGAGACCCAGACGGGGAATGGAGGCCCGGAGGGGAAATGGAGACCTGGAGGGGAAATGGAGACTGAGAGAGGGATAGGAGACTTGGAGGGGAAATGGAGACCTAGAGGGGAAATGGAGACCAGGAGGGGAAATGGAGATCGAGAGGAGAAATGGAGACCCGGAGGGGAAATGGAGACCGGGAGGTGGAATGGAGACCTGGAGGGGAAATGGAGACCTGGAGGGGGATTGGAGACCTAGAGGGGGATTGGAGAACCAGACGGGGAATGGAGACCCGGAGGGGAAATGGAGACCCAGAGGGGGAATGGAGACCCAGAGGGGGAATGGAGACCGGGAGAGGGATAGGAGACCTGGAGGGGAAATGGAGACCTGGAGGGGAAATGGAGACCGGGAGGTGGAATGGAGACCTGGAGGGGAAATGGAGATCGAAAGGGGGATTGGAGACCGAGAGGGGGATTGGAGACCCAGACGGGGAATGGAGACCCGGAGGGGAAATGGAGACCGAGAGGGGGAATGGAGACCGGGAGAGGGATAGGAGACCTGGAGGGGAAATGGAGATCGAAAGGGGGTAATGGAGACCTGGAGGGGAAATGGAGACCTGGAGGGGAAATGGAGACCGAGAGGGGAAATGGAGACCGAGAGAGGGATTGGAGACCTGGAGGGGGATAGGAGACCTGAAGGGGAAATGGAGACCTGGAGGAGATATGGAGATCGAGAGTGAGATTGGAGACCCGGAAGGGAAATGGAGACCTGGAGGGGAAATGGAGACCAGGAGGGGGATTGGAGACTGAAAGGGGGATTGGAGACCCAGACGGGGAATGGAAACCGAGCGGGGGAATGGAGACCGTGTGGTGGAATGGAGACCTGGAGGGGAAATGGAGACCTGGAGGGGGATTGGAGACCGAGAGGGGGATTGGAGACCCAGACGGGGAATGGAGACCCAGAGGGGGAATGGAGACCCGGAGGGGGAATGGAGACCTGGAGGGGGAATGGAGACCGGGAGAGGGATAGGAGACCTGGAGGGGAAATGGAGACCTGGAGGGGAAATGGAGACCGGGAGTGGAAATGGAGACCGGGAGAGGGATAGGAGACTTGGAGGGGAAATGGAGACCTGGAGGGGAAATGGAGACCGGGAGGTGGAATGGAGACCTGGAGGGGAAATGGAGACCTGGAGGGGGATTGGAGACCAAGAGGGGGATTGGAGACCCAGACGGGGAATGGAGGCCCGGAGGGGAAATGGAGACCTGGAGGGGAAATGGAGACTGAGAGAGGGATAGGAGACTTGGAGGGGAAATGGAGACCTAGAGGGGAAATGGAGACCAGGAGGGGAAATGGAGATCGAGAGGGGAAATGGAGACCTGCAGGGGAAATGGAGACCTGGAGGGGAAATGGCGACCGGGAGGTAGAATGGAGACCTGGAGGGGAAATGGAGACCCGGAGGGGAAATGGAGACCGGGATGTGGAATGGAGACCTGGAGGGGAAATGGAGACCTGGAGGGGGATTGGAGACCTAGAGGGAGATTGGAGACCCAGACGGGGAATGGAGACCCGGAGGGGAAATGGAGACCGGGAGAGGGATAGGAGACCTGGAGTGGAAATGGAGACCGTGTGGTGGAATGGAGACCTGGAGGGGAAATGGAGACCTGGAGGGGGATTGGAGACCGAGAGGGGGATTGGAGACCCAGACGGGGAATGGAGACCCAGAGGGGGAATGGAGACCCGGAGGGGGAATGGAGACCTGGAGGGGGAATGGAGACCGGGAGAGGGATAGGAGACCTGGAGGGGAAATGGAGACCTGGAGGGGAAATGGAGACCGGGAGATGGGATGGAGACCTGGAGGAGAAATGGAGATCAAAAGGGGTAATGGAGACCTGGAGGGGAAATGGAGACCTGGAGGGGAAATGGAGACCTGCAGGGGGATTGGAGACCTGGAGGGGAAATGGAGACCTGGAGGGGAAATGGAGACCGAGAGGGGGATTGGAGACCTGGAGGGGGATAGGAGACCTGGAGGGGAAATGGAGACCCGGAGTGGAAATGGAGACCGGGAGAGGGATAGGAGACTTGGAGGGGAAATGGAGACCTGGAGGGGAAATGGAGACCGGGAGGTGGAATGGAGACCTGGAGGGGAAATGGAGACCTGGAGGGGGATTGGAGACCAAGAGGGGGATTGGAGACCCAGACGGGGAATGGAGGCCCGGAGGGGAAATGGAGACCTGGAGGGGAAATGGAGACCGAGAGGGGGATTGGAACCTGGAGGGGAAATGGAGACCTGGAGGGGAAATGGAGACCGAGAGGGGGATTGGAGACCGAGAGGGGCATTGGAGACCCAGACGGGAAATGGAGACCCGGAGTGCAAATGGAGAACGAGAGGGGGAATGGAGACCAAGAGGGGGAATGGAGACCTGGAGGGAAATGGAGACCTGGAGGGGAAATGGAGACCTGCAGGGGAAATGGAGACCTGGAGGGGAAATGGCGATCGGGAGCTGGAATGGAGACCTGGAGGGGAAATGGAGATCGAGAGGGGAAATGGAGACCTGGAGGGGAAATGCAGACCGGGAGGTGGAATGGAGACCTGGAGGGGAAATGGAGACCTGGAGGGGAAATGGAGATCGAGAGGGGAAATGGAGACCTGGTGGGGAAATGGAGATCGAGAGGGGAAATGGAGACTTGGAGGGGAAATGGACACCGGGAGATGGAATGGAGACCTGGAGGGGAAATGGAGTTCGAGAGGGGAAATGGAGACCTCGAGGGGAAATGGAGAACTGGAGGGGGGAATGGAGACCCAGAGGGGGAATGGAGACCGGGAGGGGGATAGGAGACCTGGAGGGGAAATGGAGAACTGGAGGGGGAAGGGAGACCGAGAGGAGGATCGGAGACCCACACGGGGAATGGAGAATCGGAAGGGAAATGGAGACCGAGAGGGGGAATGGAAACCGAGAGGAGGAATGGAGACCAGGAGGGGAAATGGAGACCGAGAGGGGGAATGGAGACACAGAGGGTGAATGGAGACCCAGAGGGGGAATGGAGACCCAGAGGGGGAATGGAGACCCGGAGGGGGAATGGAGACCGGGAGAGGGATAGGAGACCTGGAGGGGAAATGGAGACCTGGAGGGGAAATGGAGACCGGGAGATGGAATGGAGACCTGGAGGGGAAATGGAGATCGAAAGGGGTAATGGAGACCTGGAGGGGAAATGGAGACCTGGAGGGGAAATGGAGACCGAGAGGGGGATTGGAGACCTGGAGGGGAAACGGAGACCTGGAGGGGAAATGGAGACCGAGAGGGGGATTGGAGACCTGGAGGGGGATAGGAGACCTGGAGGGGAAATGGAGACCTGGAGGAGATATGGAGATCGAGAGGGAGATT
Source organism: Mobula birostris (assembly GCF_030028105.1). Classification (NCBI taxonomy): domain Eukaryota; kingdom Metazoa; phylum Chordata; class Chondrichthyes; order Myliobatiformes; family Myliobatidae; genus Mobula; species Mobula birostris. The sequence continues at coordinate 61,895 of NW_027278540.1, read as the reverse complement.
GGAGACCCGGAGGGGAAATGGAGACCTGGAGGGGAAATGGAGACCAGGAGGGTGATTGGAGACCGAAAGGGGGATTGGAGACCCAGACGGGGAATGGTGACCCGGAAGGGAAATGGAGACCGAGCGGGGGAATGGAAACCGAGAGCGGGAAAGGAGACCTGGAGGGGAAATGAAGATCGAGAGGGGAAATGGAGACCTGGAGGGGAATTGGAGACCGAGAGGGGGATTGGAACCTGGAGGGGAAATGGAGACCTGGAGGGGAAATGGAGACCGAGAGGGGGATTGGAGACCGAGAGGGGCATTGGAGACCCAGACGGGAAATGGAGACCCGGAGTGCAAATGGAGAACGAGAGGGGGAATGGAGACCTGGAGGGAAATGGAGACCTGGAGGGGAAATGGAGACCTGCAGGGGAAATGGAGACCTGGAGGGGAAATGGCGATCGGGAGGTGGAATGGAGACCTGGAGGGGAAATGGAGATCGAGAGGGGAAATGGAGACCTGGAGGGGAAATGGAGACCGGGAGGTGGAATGGAGACATGGAGGGGAAATGGAGATCGAGAGGGGAAATGGAGACCTGGAGGGGAAATGGAGATCGAGAGGGGAAATGGAGACCTGGTGGGGAAATGGAGATCGAGAGGGGAAATGGAGAACTGGAGGGGAAATGGACACCGGGAGGTGGAATGGAGACCTGGAGGGGAAATGGAGATCGAGAGGGGAAATGGAGACCTGGAGGGGAAATGGAGAACTGGAGGGTGGAATGGAGACCCAGAGGGGGAATGGAGACCGGGAGGGGGATAGGAGACCTGGAGGGGAAATGGAGACCTGGAGGGGGAAGGGAGACCGAGAGGAGGATCGGAGACCCACACGGGGAATGGAGAATCGGAAGGGAAATGGAGACCGAGAGGGGGAATGGAAACCGAGAGGAGGAATGGAGACCAGGAGGGGAAATGGAGACCGAGAGGGGGAATGGAGACACAGAGGGTGAATGGAGACCGGGAGAGGGATAGGAGACCTGCAGGGGAAATGGAGACCTGGAGGGGAAATGGGGACCGGGAGCTGGAATGGAGACCTGGAGGGGAAATGGAGATCGAGAGGGGAAATGGAGACCTGGAGGGAAATGGAGACCGAGAGGCGGATTGGAACCTGGAGGGGAAATGGAGACCTGGAGGGGAAATGGAGACCGAGAGGGGGATTGGAGACCGAGAGGGGCATTGGAGACCCAGACGGGGAATGGAAACCCGGAGTGGAAATGGAGATCGAGAGGGGAAATGGAGACCTGCAGGGGAAATGGAGACCTGGAGGGGAAATGGCGACCGGGAGGTAGAATGGAGACCTGGAGGGGAAATGGAGACCCGGAGGGGAAATGGAGACCGGGATGTGGAATGGAGACCTGGAGGGGAAATGGAGACCTGGAGGGGGATTGGAGACCTAGAGGGAGATTGGAGACCCAGACGGGGAATGGAGACCCGGAGGGGAAATGGAGACCGGGAGAGGGATAGGAGACCTGGAGTGGAAATGGAGACCGTGTGGTGGAATGGAGACCTGGAGGGGAAATGGAGACCTGGAGGGGGATTGGAGACCGAGAGGGGGATTGGAGACCCAGACGGGGAATGGAGACCCAGAGGGGTAATGGAGACCCGGAGGGGGAATGGAGACCTGGAGGGGGAATGGAGACCGGGAGAGGGATAGGAGACCTGGAGGGGAAATGGAGACCTGGAGGGGAAATGGAGACCGGGAGTGGAAATGGAGACCGGGAGAGGGATAGGAGACTTGGAGGGGAAATGGAGACCTGGAGGGGAAATGGAGACCGGGAGGTGGAATGGAGACCTGGAGGGGAAATGGAGACCTGGAGGGGGATTGGAGACCAAGAGGGGGATTGGAGACCCAGACGGGGAATGGAGGCCCGGAGGGGAAATGGAGACCTGGAGGGGAAATGGAGACTGAGAGAGGGATAGGAGACTTGGAGGGGAAATGGAGACCTAGAGGGGAAATGGAGACCAGGAGGGGAAATGGAGATCGAGAGGGGAAATGGAGACCTGCAGGGGAAATGGAGACCTGGAGGGGAAATGGCGACCGGGAGGTAGAATGGAGACCTGGAGGGGAAATGGAGACCCGGAGGGGAAATGGAGACCGGGATGTGGAATGGAGACCTGGAGGGGAAATGGAGACCTGGAGGGGGATTGGAGACCTAGAGGGAGATTGGAGACCCAGACGGGGAATGGAGACCCGGAGGGGAAATGGAGACCGGGAGAGGGATAGGAGACCTGGAGTGGAAATGGAGACCGTGTGGTGGAATGGAGACCTGGAGGGGAAATGGAGACCTGGAGGGGGATTGGAGACCGAGAGGGGGATTGGAGACCCAGACGGGGAATGGAGACCCAGAGGGGGAATGGAGACCCGGAGGGGGAATGGAGACCTGGAGGGGGAATGGAGACCGGGAGAGGGATAGGAGACCTGGAGGGGAAATGGAGACCTGGAGGGGAAATGGAGACCGGGAGATGGGATGGAGACCTGGAGGAGAAATGGAGATCAAAAGGGGTAATGGAGACCTGGAGGGGAAATGGAGACCTGGAGGGGAAATGGAGACCTGCAGGGGGATTGGAGACCTGGAGGGGAAATGGAGACCTGGAGGGGAAATGGAGACCGAGAGGGGGATTGGAGACCTGGAGGGGGATAGGAGACCTGGAGGGGAAATGGAGACCCGGAGTGGAAATGGAGACCGGGAGAGGGATAGGAGACTTGGAGGGGAAATGGAGACCTGGAGGGGAAATGGAGACCGGGAGGTGGAATGGAGACCTGGAGGGGAAATGGAGACCTGGAGGGGGATTGGAGACCAAGAGGGGGATTGGAGACCCAGACGGGGAATGGAGGCCCGGAGGGGAAATGGAGACCTGGAGGGGAAATGGAGACTGAGAGAGGGATAGGAGACTTGGAGGGGAAATGGAGACCTAGAGGGGAAATGGAGACCAGGAGGGGAAATGGAGATCGAGAGGAGAAATGGAGACCCGGAGGGGAAATGGAGACCGGGAGGTGGAATGGAGACCTGGAGGGGAAATGGAGACCTGGAGGGGGATTGGAGACCTAGAGGGGGATTGGAGAACCAGACGGGGAATGGAGACCCGGAGGGGAAATGGAGACCCAGAGGGGGAATGGAGACCCAGAGGGGGAATGGAGACCGGGAGAGGGATAGGAGACCTGGAGGGGAAATGGAGACCTGGAGGGGAAATGGAGACCGGGAGGTGGAATGGAGACCTGGAGGGGAAATGGAGATCGAAAGGGGGATTGGAGACCGAGAGGGGGATTGGAGACCCAGACGGGGAATGGAGACCCGGAGGGGAAATGGAGACCGAGAGGGGGAATGGAGACCGGGAGAGGGATAGGAGACCTGGAGGGGAAATGGAGATCGAAAGGGGTAATGGAGACCTGGAGGGGAAATGGAGACCTGGAGGGGAAATGGAGACCGAGAGGGGAAATGGAGACCGAGAGAGGGATTGGAGACCTGGAGGGGGATAGGAGACCTGAAGGGGAAATGGAGACCTGGAGGAGATATGGAGATCGAGAGTGAGATTGGAGACCCGGAAGGGAAATGGAGACCTGGAGGGGAAATGGAGACCAGGAGGGGGATTGGAGACTGAAAGGGGGATTGGAGACCCAGACGGGGAATGGAAACCGAGCGGGGGAATGGAGACCGTGTGGTGGAATGGAGACCTGGAGGGGAAATGGAGACCTGGAGGGGGATTGGAGACCGAGAGGGGGATTGGAGACCCAGACGGGGAATGGAGACCCAGAGGGGGAATGGAGACCCGGAGGGGGAATGGAGACCTGGAGGGGGAATGGAGACCGGGAGAGGGATAGGAGACCTGGAGGGGAAATGGAGACCTGGAGGGGAAATGGAGACCGGGAGTGGAAATGGAGACCGGGAGAGGGATAGGAGACTTGGAGGGGAAATGGAGACCTGGAGGGGAAATGGAGACCGGGAGGTGGAATGGAGACCTGGAGGGGAAATGGAGACCTGGAGGGGGATTGGAGACCAAGAGGGGGATTGGAGACCCAGACGGGGAATGGAGGCCCGGAGGGGAAATGGAGACCTGGAGGGGAAATGGAGACTGAGAGAGGGATAGGAGACTTGGAGGGGAAATGGAGACCTAGAGGGGAAATGGAGACCAGGAGGGGAAATGGAGATCGAGAGGGGAAATGGAGACCTGCAGGGGAAATGGAGACCTGGAGGGGAAATGGCGACCGGGAGGTAGAATGGAGACCTGGAGGGGAAATGGAGACCCGGAGGGGAAATGGAGACCGGGATGTGGAATGGAGACCTGGAGGGGAAATGGAGACCTGGAGGGGGATTGGAGACCTAGAGGGAGATTGGAGACCCAGACGGGGAATGGAGACCCGGAGGGGAAATGGAGACCGGGAGAGGGATAGGAGACCTGGAGTGGAAATGGAGACCGTGTGGTGGAATGGAGACCTGGAGGGGAAATGGAGACCTGGAGGGGGATTGGAGACCGAGAGGGGGATTGGAGACCCAGACGGGGAATGGAGACCCAGAGGGGGAATGGAGACCCGGAGGGGGAATGGAGACCTGGAGGGGGAATGGAGACCGGGAGAGGGATAGGAGACCTGGAGGGGAAATGGAGACCTGGAGGGGAAATGGAGACCGGGAGATGGGATGGAGACCTGGAGGAGAAATGGAGATCAAAAGGGGTAATGGAGACCTGGAGGGGAAATGGAGACCTGGAGGGGAAATGGAGACCTGCAGGGGGATTGGAGACCTGGAGGGGAAATGGAGACCTGGAGGGGAAATGGAGACCGAGAGGGGGATTGGAGACCTGGAGGGGGATAGGAGACCTGGAGGGGAAATGGAGACCCGGAGTGGAAATGGAGACCGGGAGAGGGATAGGAGACTTGGAGGGGAAATGGAGACCTGGAGGGGAAATGGAGACCGGGAGGTGGAATGGAGACCTGGAGGGGAAATGGAGACCTGGAGGGGGATTGGAGACCAAGAGGGGGATTGGAGACCCAGACGGGGAATGGAGGCCCGGAGGGGAAATGGAGACCTGGAGGGGAAATGGAGACTGAGAGAGGGATAGGAGACTTGGAGGGGAAATGGAGACCTAGAGGGGAAATGGAGACCAGGAGGGGAAATGGAGATCGAGAGGAGAAATGGAGACCCGGAGGGGAAATGGAGACCGGGAGGTGGAATGGAGACCTGGAGGGGAAATGGAGACCTGGAGGGGGATTGGAGACCTAGAGGGGGATTGGAGAACCAGACGGGGAATGGAGACCCGGAGGGGAAATGGAGACCGAGAGGGGGAATGGAGACCCAGAGGGGGAATGGAGACCCAGAGGGGGAATGGAGACCGGGAGAGGGATAGGAGACCTGGAGGGGAAATGGAGACCTGGAGGGGAAATGGAGACCGGGAGGTGGAATGGAGACCTGGAGGGGAAATGGAGATCGAAAGGGGGATTGGAGACCGAGAGGGGGATTGGAGACCCAGACGGGGAATGGAGACCCGGAGGGGAAATGGAGACCGAGAGGGGGAATGGAGACCGGGAGAGGGATAGGAGACCTGGAGGGGAAATGGAGATCGAAAGGGGTAATGGAGACCTGGAGGGGAAATGGAGACCTGGAGGGGAAATGGAGACCGAGAGGGGAAATGGAGACCGAGAGAGGGATTGGAGACCTGGAGGGGGATAGGAGACCTGAAGGGGAAATGGAGACCTGGAGGAGATATGGAGATCGAGAGTGAGATTGGAGACCCGGAAGGGAAATGGAGACCTGGAGGGGAAATGGAGACCAGGAGGGGGATTGGAGACTGAAAGGGGGATTGGAGACCCAGACGGGGAATGGAAACCGAGCGGGGGAATGGAAACGTAGAGCTGGAAAGGAGACCTGGAGGGGAAATGGAGACCGAGAGGGGGATTGGAGACCGAGAGGGGCATTGGAGACCCAGATGGGAAATGGAGACCCGGAGGGGAAATGGAGACCCGGAGTGGAAATGGAGAACGAGAGGGGGAATGGAGACCGAGAGGGGGATTGGAGACCTGGAGGGAAAAAGGAGACCTGGAGGGGAAATGGAGACCTGCAGGGAAAATGGAGACCTGGAGGGGAAATGGCGACCAGGAGGTGGAATGGAGACCTGGAGGGGAAATGGAGATCGAGAGGGGAAATGGAGACCTGGAGGGGAAGTGGAGACCTAGAGCGGGATTGGAGACCCAGACAGGGAATGGAGACCCGGAGGGGAAATGGAGACCGAGAGGGGGAATGGAGACCCAGAGGGGGAATGGAGACCGGGAGAGGGATAGGAGACCTGGAGGGGAAATGGAGACCTGGAGGGGAAATGGCTACCGGGAGGTGGAATGGAGACCTGGAGGGGAAATGGAGACCGAGAGGGGGAATGGAGACCCAGAGGGGGAATGGAGACCGGGAGAGGGATAGGAGACCTAGAGGGGAAATGGAGACCTGCAGGGGAAATGGAGACCTGGAGGGGAAATGGCGACCGGGAGGTGGAATGGAGACCTGGAGGGGAAATGGAGATCGAGAGGGGAAATGGAGACCTGGAGGGGAAGTGGAGACCGGGAGGTGGAATGGAGACGTGGAGGGGAAATGGAGACCTGGAGGGGGATTGGAGACCTAGAGGGGGATTGGAGACCCAGACAGGGAATGGAGACCCGGAGGGGAAGTGGAGACCGGGAGGTGGAATGGAGACGTGGAGGGGAAATGGAGACCTGGAGGGGGATTGGAGACCGAGAGGGGGAATGGAGACCCAGAGGGGGAATGGAGACCCAGAGGGGGAATGGAGACCGGGAGAGGGATAGGAGACCTGGAGGGGAAATGGAGATCCGGAGGGGAATTGAAGACCGAGAGGGGGATTGGAGACCGAGTGGGGGATTGGAGACCGAGAGGGGGATTGGAGACCCATACGGGGAATGGAGACCGAGAGGAGAAATGGAGAGCAAGAGGGGGAATGGAGAGCAAGAGGGGGAATGGAGACCTGGAGGGGGAATGGAGACCAGGAGGAGGCATGGAGACCAAGAGGGGGATTAGAGACCCAGATGGGGAATGGTGACCTGGAAGGGAAATGGAGACCGAGAGGGGGAATGGAAACCGAGAGCGGGAATGGAGACCTGGAGGGAATGCGGAGACCTGGAGGGAAAATGGGGACCTGGAGGGGGATTGGAGACCGGCAGGGGGATAGGTGACCTGGAGGGGAAATGGAGACTGGGAGGGGCAATGGAGACCTGGAGGCGAAATGGAGACTTGGAGGGGAAATGCAGATCTGGATGGGAAATGGAGTCCTAGAGGGAAAATGGAGACCGAAAGAGGGATAGGAGACCTAGAAGAGAAATGGAGACCTGGAGGGGAAATGTAGACCGGGAGGGGGATTGGAGACCCAGACGGGGAACGGAGACCCGCAGGGGAAATGGAGACCAAGAGGGGGAATGGATATCGAGAGGGGGAATGGAGACCTGGAGGGGAAATGGAGATCTGGAGGGGAAATGGAGATCTGGAGGGGAATTGAAGACCGAGAGGGGGATTGGAGACCGAGTGGGGGATTGGAGACCGAGAGGGGGATTGGAGACCCATACGGGGAATGGAGACCGAGAGGAGAAATGGAGAGCAAGAGGGGGAATGGAGAGCAAGAGGGGAAATGATGAACTGGAGTGGAAATGGAGACCGTGAGGGGAAATGGAGACCTGAGGGGGGATTGGAGACCGAGAGGGGAATGGAGACCGAGCGGAGAAATGGAGAGCAAGAGGGGGAATGGAGAGCAAGAGGGGAAATGATGAACTGGAGTGGAAATGGAGACCGTGAGGGGAAATGGAGACCTGAGGGGGGATTGGAGACCGAGAGGGGAAATGGAGACCTGGAGGGGAAATGGAGACCGGGAGATGGGATGGAGACCTGGAGGAGAAATGGAGATCAAAAGGGGTAATGGAGACCTGGAGGGGAAATGGAGACCTGGAGGGGAAATGGAGACCTGCAGGGGGATTGGAGACCTGGAGGGGAAATGGAGACCTGGAGGGGAAATGGAGACCGAGAGGGGGATTGGAGACCTGGAGGGGGATAGGAGACCTGGAGGGGAAATGGAGACCCGGAGTGGAAATGGAGACCGGGAGAGGGATAGGAGACTTGGAGGGGAAATGGAGACCTGGAGGGGAAATGGAGACCGGGAGGTGGAATGGAGACCTGGAGGGGAAATGGAGACCTGGAGGGGGATTGGAGACCAAGAGGGGGATTGGAGACCCAGACGGGGAATGGAGGCCCGGAGGGGAAATGGAGACCTGGAGGGGAAATGGAGACTGAGAGAGGGATAGGAGACTTGGAGGGGAAATGGAGACCTAGAGGGGAAATGGAGACCAGGAGGGGAAATGGAGATCGAGAGGAGAAATGGAGACCCGGAGGGGAAATGGAGACCGGGAGGTGGAATGGAGACCTGGAGGGGAAATGGAGACCTGGAGGGGGATTGGAGACCTAGAGGGGGATTGGAGAACCAGACGGGGAATGGAGACCCGGAGGGGAAATGGAGACCGAGAGGGGGAATGGAGACCCAGAGGGGGAATGGAGACCCAGAGGGGGAATGGAGACCGGGAGAGGGATAGGAGACCTGGAGGGGAAATGGAGACCTGGAGGGGAAATGGAGACCGGGAGGTGGAATGGAGACCTGGAGGGGAAATGGAGATCGAAAGGGGGATTGGAGACCGAGAGGGGGATTGGAGACCCAGACGGGGAATGGAGACCCGGAGGGGAAATGGAGACCGAGAGGGGGAATGGAGACCGGGAGAGGGATAGGAGACCTGGAGGGGAAATGGAGATCGAAAGGGGTAATGGAGACCTGGAGGGGAAATGGAGACCTGGAGGGGAAATGGAGACCGAGAGGGGAAATGGAGACCGAGAGAGGGATTGGAGACCTGGAGGGGGATAGGAGACCTGAAGGGGAAATGGAGACCTGGAGGAGATATGGAGATCGAGAGTGAGATTGGAGACCCGGAAGGGAAATGGAGACCTGGAGGGGAAATGGAGACCAGGAGGGGGATTGGAGACTGAAAGGGGGATTGGAGACCCAGACGGGGAATGGAAACCGAGCGGGGGAATGGAGACCGTGTGGTGGAATGGAGACCTGGAGGGGAAATGGAGACCTGGAGGGGGATTGGAGACCGAGAGGGGGATTGGAGACCCAGACGGGGAATGGAGACCCAGAGGGGGAATGGAGACCCGGAGGGGGAATGGAGACCTGGAGGGGGAATGGAGACCGGGAGAGGGATAGGAGACCTGGAGGGGAAATGGAGACCTGGAGGGGAAATGGAGACCGGGAGTGGAAATGGAGACCGGGAGAGGGATAGGAGACTTGGAGGGGAAATGGAGACCTGGAGGGGAAATGGAGACCGGGAGGTGGAATGGAGACCTGGAGGGGAAATGGAGACCTGGAGGGGGATTGGAGACCAAGAGGGGGATTGGAGACCCAGACGGGGAATGGAGGCCCGGAGGGGAAATGGAGACCTGGAGGGGAAATGGAGACTGAGAGAGGGATAGGAGACTTGGAGGGGAAATGGAGACCTAGAGGGGAAATGGAGACCAGGAGGGGAAATGGAGATCGAGAGGGGAAATGGAGACCTGCAGGGGAAATGGAGACCTGGAGGGGAAATGGCGACCGGGAGGTAGAATGGAGACCTGGAGGGGAAATGGAGACCCGGAGGGGAAATGGAGACCGGGATGTGGAATGGAGACCTGGAGGGGAAATGGAGACCTGGAGGGGGATTGGAGACCTAGAGGGAGATTGGAGACCCAGACGGGGAATGGAGACCCGGAGGGGAAATGGAGACCGGGAGAGGGATAGGAGACCTGGAGTGGAAATGGAGACCGTGTGGTGGAATGGAGACCTGGAGGGGAAATGGAGACCTGGAGGGGGATTGGAGACCGAGAGGGGGATTGGAGACCCAGACGGGGAATGGAGACCCAGAGGGGGAATGGAGACCCGGAGGGGGAATGGAGACCTGGAGGGGGAATGGAGACCGGGAGAGGGATAGGAGACCTGGAGGGGAAATGGAGACCTGGAGGGGAAATGGAGACCGGGAGATGGGATGGAGACCTGGAGGAGAAATGGAGATCAAAAGGGGTAATGGAGACCTGGAGGGGAAATGGAGACCTGGAGGGGAAATGGAGACCTGCAGGGGGATTGGAGACCTGGAGGGGAAATGGAGACCTGGAGGGGAAATGGAGACCGAGAGGGGGATTGGAGACCTGGAGGGGGATAGGAGACCTGGAGGGGAAATGGAGACCCGGAGTGGAAATGGAGACCGGGAGAGGGATAGGAGACTTGGAGGGGAAATGGAGACCTGGAGGGGAAATGGAGACCGGGAGGTGGAATGGAGACCTGGAGGGGAAATGGAGACCTGGAGGGGGATTGGAGACCAAGAGGGGGATTGGAGACCCAGACGGGGAATGGAGGCCCGGAGGGGAAATGGAGACCTGGAGGGGAAATGGAGACTGAGAGAGGGATAGGAGACTTGGAGGGGAAATGGAGACCTAGAGGGGAAATGGAGACCAGGAGGGGAAATGGAGATCGAGAGGAGAAATGGAGACCCGGAGGGGAAATGGAGACCGGGAGGTGGAATGGAGACCTGGAGGGGAAATGGAGACCTGGAGGGGGATTGGAGACCTAGAGGGGGATTGGAGAACCAGACGGGGAATGGAGACCCGGAGGGGAAATGGAGACCGAGAGTGGGAATGGAGACCCAGAGGGGGAATGGAGACCCAGAGGGGGAATGGAGACCGGGAGAGGGATAGGAGACCTGGAGGGGAAATGGAGACCTGGAGGGGAAATGGAGACCGGGAGGTGGAATGGAGACCTGGAGGGGAAATGGAGATCGAAAGGGGGATTGGAGACCGAGAGGGGGATTGGAGACCCAGACGGGGAATGGAGACCCGGAGGGGAAATGGAGACCGAGAGGGGGAATGGAGACCGGGAGAGGGATAGGAGACCTGGAGGGGAAATGGAGATCGAAAGGGGTAATGGAGACCTGGAGGGGAAATGGAGACCTGGAGGGGAAATGGAGACCGAGAGGGGAAATGGAGACCGAGAGAGGGATTGGAGACCTGGAGGGGGATAGGAGACCTGAAGGGGAAATGGAGACCTGGAGGAGATATGGAGATCGAGAGTGAGATTGGAGACCCGGAAGGGAAATGGAGACCTGGAGGGGAAATGGAGACCAGGAGGGGGATTGGAGACTGAAAGGGGGATTGGAGACCCAGACGGGGAATGGAAACCGAGCGGGGGAATGGAAACGTAGAGCTGGAAAGGAGACCTGGAGGGGAAATGGAGACCGAGAGGGGGATTGGAGACCGAGAGGGGCATTGGAGACCCAGATGGGAAATGGAGACCCGGATGGGAAATGGAGACCCGGAGTGGAAATGGAGAACGAGAGGGGGAATGGAGACCGAGAGGGGGAATGGAGACCTGGAGGGAAAAAGGAGACCTGGAGGGGAAATGGAGACCTGCAGGGAAAATGGAGACCTGGAGGGGAAATGGCGACCAGGAGGTGGAATGGAGACCTGGAGGGGAAATGGAGATCGAGAGGGGAAATGGAGACCTGGAGGGGAAGTGGAGACCTAGAGCGGGATTGGAGACCCAGACAGGGAATGGAGACCCGGAGGGGAAATGGAGACCGAGAGGGGGAATGGAGACCCAGAGGGGGAATGGAGACCGGGAGAGGGATAGGAGACCTGGAGGGGAAATGGAGACCTGGAGGGGAAATGGCTACCGGGAGGTGGAATGGAGACCTGGAGGGGAAATGGAGACCGAGAGGGGGAATGGAGACCCAGAGGGGGAATGGAGACCGGGAGAGGGATAGGAGAGCTAGAGGGGAAATGGAGACCTGCAGGGGAAATGGAGACCTGGAGGGGAAATGGCGACCGGGAGGTGGAATGGAGACCTGGAGGGGAAATGGAGATCGAGAGGGGAAATGGAGACCTGGAGGGGAAGTGGAGACCGGGAGGTGGAATGGAGACGTGGAGGGGAAATGGAGACCTGGAGGGGGATTGGAGACCTAGAGGGGGATTGGAGACCCAGACAGGGAATGGAGACCCGGAGGGGAAGTGGAGACCGGGAGGTGGAATGGAGACGTGGAGGGGAAATGGAGACCTGGAGGGGGATTGGAGACCGAGAGGGGGAATGGAGACCCAGAGGGGGAATGGAGACCGGGAGAGGGATAGGAGACCTGGAGGGGAAATGGAGATCCGGAGGGGAATTGAAGACCGAGAGGGGGATTGGAGACCGAGTGGGGGATTGGAGACCGAGAGGGGGATTGGAGACCCATACGGGGAATGGAGACCGAGAGGAGAAATGGAGAGCAAGAGGGGGAATGGAGAGCAAGAGGGGGAATGGAGACCTGGAGGGGGAATGGAGACCAGGAGGAGGCATGGAGACCAAGAGGGGGATTAGAGACCCAGATGGGGAATGGTGACCTGGAAGGGAAATGGAGACCGAGAGGGGGAATGGAAACCGAGAGCGGGAATGGAGACCTGGAGGGAATGCGGAGACCTGGAGGGAAAATGGGGACCTGGAGGGGGATTGGAGACCGGCAGGGGGATAGGTGACCTGGAGGGGAAATGGAGACTGGGAGGGGCAATGGAGACCTGGAGGCGAAATGGAGACTTGGAGGGGAAATGCAGATCTGGATGGGAAATGGAGTCCTAGAGGGAAAATGGAGACCGAAAGAGGGATAGGAGACCTAGAGGAGAAATGGAGACCTGGAGGGGAAATGTAGACCGGGAGGGGGATTGGAGACCCAGACGGGGAACGGAGACCCGCAGGGGAAATGGAGACCAAGAGGGGGAATGGATATCGAGAGGGGGAATGGAGACCTGGAGGGGAAATGGAGATCTGGAGGGGAAATGGAGACCGAGAGGGGAAATGGAGACCGAGAGAGGGATTGGAGACCTGGAGGGGGATAGGAGACCTGAAGGGGAAATGGAGACCTGGAGGAGATATGGAGATCGAGAGTGAGATTGGAGACCCGGAAGGGAAATGGAGACCTGGAGGGGAAATGGAGACCAGGAGGGGGATTGGAGACTGAAAGGGGGATTGGAGACCCAGACGGGGAATGGAAACCGAGCGGGGGAATGGAAACGTAGAGCTGGAAAGGAGACCTGGAGGGGAAATGGAGACCGAGAGGGGGATTGGAGACCGAGAGGGGCATTGGAGACCCAGATGGGAAATGGAGACCCGGAGGGGAAATGGAGACCCGGAGTGGAAATGGAGAACGAGAGGGGGAATGGAGACCGAGAGGGGGAATGGAGACCTGGAGGGAAAAAGGAGACCTGGAGGGGAAATGGAGACCTGCAGGGAAAATGGAGACCTGGAGGGGAAATGGCGACCAGGAGGTGGAATGGAGACCTGGAGGGGAAATGGAGATCGAGAGGGGAAATGGAGACCTGGAGGGGAAGTGGAGACCTAGAGCGGGATTGGAGACCCAGACAGGGAATGGAGACCCGGAGGGGAAATGGAGACCGAGAGGGGGAATGGAGACCCAGAGGGGGAATGGAGACCGGGAGAGGGATAGGAGACCTGGAGGGGAAATGGAGACCTGGAGGGGAAATGGCTACCGGGAGGTGGAATGGAGACCTGGAGGGGAAATGGAGACCGAGAGGGGGAATGGAGACCCAGAGGGGGAATGGAGACCGGGAGAGGGATAGGAGACCTAGAGGGGAAATGGAGACCTGCAGGGGAAATGGAGACCTGGAGGGGAAATGGCGACCGGGAGGTGGAATGGAGACCTGGAGGGGAAATGGAGATCGAGAGGGGAAATGGAGACCTGGAGGGGAAGTGGAGACCGGGAGGTGGAATGGAGACGTGGAGGGGAAATGGAGACCTGGAGGGGGATTGGAGACCTAGAGGGGGATTGGAGACCCAGACAGGGAATGGAGACCCGGAGGGGAAGTGGAGACCGGGAGGTGGAATGGAGACGTGGAGGGGAAATGGAGACCTGGAGGGGGATTGGAGACCGAGAGGGGGAATGGAGACCCAGAGGGGGAATGGAGACCGGGAGAGGGATAGGAGACCTGGAGGGGAAATGGAGATCCGGAGGGGAATTGAAGACCGAGAGGGGGATTGGAGACCGAGTGGGGGATTGGAGACCGAGAGGGGGATTGGAGACCCATACGGGGAATGGAGACCGAGAGGAGAAATGGAGAGCAAGAGGGGGAATGGAGAGCAAGAGGGGGAATGGAGACCTGGAGGGGGAATGGAGACCAGGAGGAGGCATGGAGACCAAGAGGGGGATTAGAGACCCAGATGGGGAATGGTGACCTGGAAGGGAAATGGAGACCGAGAGGGGGAATGGAAACCGAGAGCGGGAATGGAGACCTGGAGGGAATGCGGAGACCTGGAGGGAAAATGGGGACCTGGAGGGGGATTGGAGACCGGCAGGGGGATAGGTGACCTGGAGGGGAAATGGAGACTGGGAGGGGCAATGGAGACCTGGAGGCGAAATGGAGACTTGGAGGGGAAATGCAGATCTGGATGGGAAATGGAGTCCTAGAGGGAAAATGGAGACCGAAAGAGGGATAGGAGACCTAGAGGAGAAATGGAGACCTGGAGGGGAAATGTAGACCGGGAGGGGGATTGGAGACCCAGACGGGGAACGGAGACCCGCAGGGGAAATGGAGACCAAGAGGGGGAATGGATATCGAGAGGGGGAATGGAGACCTGGAGGGGAAATGGAGATCTGGAGGGGAAATGGAGATCTGGAGGGGAATTGAAGACCGAGAGGGGGATTGGAGACCGAGTGGGGGATTGGAGACCGAGAGGGGGATTGGAGACCCATACGGGGAATGGAGACCGAGAGGAGAAATGGAGAGCAAGAGGGGGAATGGAGAGCAAGAGGGGAAATGATGAACTGGAGTGGAAATGGAGACCGTGAGGGGAAATGGAGACCTGAGGGGGGATTGGAGACCGAGAGGGGAATGGAGACCGAGCGGAGAAATGGAGAGCAAGAGGGGGAATGGAGAGCAAGAGGGGGAATGGAGACCTGGAGGGGAAATGGAGATCGAGAGGGGAAATGAAGAACTGGAGTGGAAATGGAGACCGTGAGGGGGAATGGAGAACGGGAGGGGGATAGGAGACCTGGAGGGGAAATGGAGACCTGGAGGGAAAATAGAGACCGGGTGGGGGAATGGAGACCGAGAGGGGGAAATGGAGACCCAGAGGAGGAATGGAGAACGGGAGGGGAAATGGAGATCGAGAGGGGAAATGGCGACCTGGAGGGGAAATGGAGACCTGGAGGGGGGAATGGAGACCCAGAGGGGGATTGGAGACCTGGAGGGGGATAGGAGACCTGAAGGGGAAATGGAGACCTGGAGGAGATATGGAGATCGAGAGTGAGATTGGAGACCCGGAGGGGAAATGGAGACCTGGAGGGGAAATGGAGACCAGGAGGAGAAATGGAGACCGGGAGATAGAATGGAGACCTGGAGGGGAAATGGAGATCGAGAGACGAAATGGAGACCTGGAGGGGAAATGGACACCGGGAGGTGGAATGGAGACCTGGAGGGGAAATGGAGATCGAGAGGGGAAATGGCAACCTGGAGGGGAAATGGAGACCTGGAGGGGGGAATGGAGACCCAGAGGGGGATTGGGGACCGGTAGGGGGATAGGAGACCTGGAGGGGAAATGGAGACCTGGAGGGGAATGGAGACCGAGAGGAGGATTGGAGACCCACACGGGGAATGGAGAATCGGAAGGGAAATGGAGATCGAGAGGGGGAATGGAAACTGAGAGGAGGAATGGAGACCTGGAGGGGAAATGGAGACCTGGATGGAGGATTGGACACCGAGAGGGGGATTGGAGACCCAGACGGGGAATGGAGACCTGGAGGGGAAATGGAGACCGAGAGGGGGAATGGAGACCCAGAGGGTGAATGGAGACCGGGAGAGGGATAGGAGACCTGCAGGGGAAATGGAGACCTGGAGGGGAAATGGGGACCGGGAGCTGGAATGGAGACCTGGAGGGGAAATGGAGATCGAGAGGGGAAATGGAGAACGGGAGGGGGATAGAAGACCTGGAGGGGAAATGGAGACCTGGAGGGAAAATAGAGACCGGGTGGGGGAATGGAGACCGAGAGGGGGAAATGGAGACCCAGAGGGGGAATGGAGAATGGGAGGGGGATAGGAGACCTGGAGGGGAAATGGAGACCTGGAGGGGAAATGGAGACCGGGAGGGTGAATGGAGACCGAGAGGGGGATTGCAGACCCAGACAGGGAATGGATGACCCGGAAGGGAAATGGAGACCGTGAGGGGGAATGGAAACCGAGAGCGGGAATGGAGACCTGGAGGGGATGCGGAGACCTGGAGGGGAAATGGGGATCTGGAGGGGGATTGGAGACCGAGAGGGGGATTGGAGACCTGGAGGGGAATTGGAGACATGGAGGGGGAATGGAGATCTGGAGGGGAAATAGAGATCGAGAGGGGAAATGGAGACCGAGAGGTGTAATGGAAAACGGGAGGGGGATAGGAGACCTGGAGGGGAAATGGAGACCTGGAGGGGAAATGTAGACCGGGAGGGGGATTGGAGACCCAGACGGGGAACGGAGACCCGCAGGGGAAATGGAGACCAAGAGGGGGAATGGATATCGAGAGGGCCAATGGAGACCTGGAGGGGAAATGGAGATCTGGAGGGGAAATGGAGATCCGGAGGGGAATTGAAGACCGAGAGGGGGATTGGAGACCGAGTGGGGGATTGGAGACCGAGAGGGGGATTGGAGACCCATACGGGGAATGGAGACCGAGAGGAGAAATGGAGAGCAAGAGGGGGAATGGAGAGCAAGAGGGGGAATGGAGACCTGGAGGGGGAATGGAGACCAGGAGGAGGCATGGAGACCAAGAGGGGGATTAGAGACCCAGATGGGGAATGGTGACCCGGAAGGGAAATGGAGACCGAGAGGGGGAATGGAAACCGAGAGCGGGAATGGAGACCTGGAGGGAAAATGGGGACCTGGAGGGGGATTGGAGACCGGCAGGGGGATAGGTGACCTGGAGGGGAAATGGAGACTGGGAGGGGCAATGGAGACCTGGAGGCGAAATGGAGACCTGGAGGGGAAATGCAGATCTGGATGGGAAATGGACTCCTAGAGGGAAAATGGAGACCGAAAGAGGGATAGGAGACCTAGAGGAGAAATGGAGACCTGGAGGGGAAATGTAGACCGGGAGGGGGATTGGAGACCCAGACGGGGAACGGAGACCGAGAGGAGAAATGGAGAGCAAGAGGGGGAATGGAGAGCAAGAGGGGAAATGAAGAACTGGAGTGGAAATGGAGACCGTGAGGGGAAATGGAGACCTGAGGGGGGATTGGAGACCGAGAGGGGAATGGAGACCGAGCGGAGAAATGGAGAGCAAGAGGGGGAATGGAGAGCAAGAGGGGGAATGGAGACCTGGAGGGGAAATGGAGATCGAGAGGGGAAATGAAGAACTGGAGTGGAAATGGAGACCGTGAGGGGGAATGGAGAACGGGAGGGGGATAGGAGACCTGGAGGGGAAATGGAGACCTGGAGGGAAAATAGAGACCGGAGGGGGAATGGAGACCGAAAGGGGGAAATGGAGACCCAGAGGAGGAATGGAGAACGGGAGGGGGATAGGAGACCTGGAGCGGAAATGGAGACCTGGAGGGGAAATGGAGACCGGGAGGGTGAATGGAGACCGAGAGGGGGATTGGAGACCTGGAGGGGAATTGGAGACATGGAGGGGGAATGGAGATCTGGAGGGGAAACAGAGATCGAGAGGGGAAATGGAGACCGAGAGGGGGAATGGAGAACGGGAGGGGGATAGGAGACCTGGAGGGGAAATGGAGACCTGGAGGGGAAATGGAGACCGGGAGGAGGAATGGAGACCGAGAGGGGGATTAGAGACCCAGATGGGGAATGGTGACCCTGAAGGGAAATGGAGACCGAGAGGGGGAATGGAAACCGAGAGCGGGAATGGAGACCTGGAGGGGATGCGGAGACCTGGAGGGAAAATGGGGGCCTGGAGGGGGATTGGAGACCGGCAGGGGGATAGGTAACCTGGAGGGGAAATGGAGACTGGGAGGGGCAATGGAGACCTGGAGGCGCAATGGGGACCTGGAGGGGGATTGGAGACCGGCAGGGGGATAGGTGACCTGGAGGGAAAATGGAGACCGAAAGAGGGATAGGAGACCTGGAGGAGAAATGGAGACCTGGAGGGGAAATGGAGACCGGGGGGGGATTGGAGACCGAGAGGGGGATTGGAGACCCAGACAGGGAATGGAGACCCGGAGGGGAAATGAAAACTGAGAGGCGGAATAGAGACCCAGAGGGGGAATGCAGACCGGGAGGGGGATAGGCGACCTGGAGGGGAAATGGTGACTTGGAGGGGAAATGGAGACCGGGAGGGGCAATGGAGACCTGGAGGCGAAATGGAGACCTGGTTGGGAAATGGAGTCCTAGAGGGAAAATGGAGACCGAAAGAGGGAGAGGAGACCTGGAGGAGAAATGGAGACCTGGAGGTAAAATGTAGACCGTGAGGGGGATTGGAGACCCACAAGGGAAATGGAGACCAAGAGGGGGAATGGAGATTGAGAGGGGGAATGGAGACATGGAGGGGAAATGGAGACCTGGAGGGGGAATGGAGACAGTGAGGGGGAAATGGAGACCCAGAGGGGGAATGGAGAACGGGAGGGGGATAGGAGACCTGGAGGGGAAATGGAGACCGGGAGGGGGAATGGAGACCGAGAGGGGGAATGGAGACCTGGAGGGGAAATGGAGATCTGGAGGGGAAATGGAGATCCGGAGGGGAATTGAAGACCGAGAGGGGGATTGGAGACCGAGTGGGGGATTGGAAACCGAGAGGGGGATTGGAGACCCATACGGGGAATGGAGACCGAGAGGAGAAATGGAGAGCAAAAGGGGGAATGGAGAGCAAGAGGGGGAATGGAGACCTGGAGGGGAAATGGAGACCTGGAGGGGAAATGGAGACCGAGAGGGGGATTGGAACCTGGAGGGAAATGGAGACCTGGAGGGGAAATGGAGACCGAGAGGGGGATTGGACACCGAGAGGGACATTGGAGACCCAGACGGGGAATGGAAACCTGGAGTGGAAATGGAGAACGAGAGGGGGAATGGAGACCGAGAGGGGGAATGGAGACCTGGAGGGAAAATGGAGACCTGGAGGGGAAATGGAGACCTGCAGGGGAAATGGAGACCTGGAGGGAAAATGGCGACCAGGAGGTGGAATGGAGACCTGGAGGGGAAATGGAGACCCGGAGGGGAAATGGAGACCGGGAGGTGGAATGGAGACCTGGAGGGGAAATGGAGACCTGGAGGGGGATTGGAGACCGAGAGGGGGATTGGAGACCCAGACGGGGAATGGAGACCCAGAGGGGGAATGGAGACCCGGAGGGGGAATGGAGACCGGGAGAGGGATAGGAGACCTGGAGGGGAAATGGAGATCGAAAGTGGTAATGGAGACCTGGAGGGGAAATGGAGACCTGGAGGGGAAATGGAGATCGAAAGTGGTAATGGAGACCTGGAGGGGAAATGGAGACCGAGAGGGGGATTGGAGACCTGGAGGGGAAATGGAGACCTGGAGGGGAAATGGAGACCGAGAGGGGGATTGGAGACCTGGAGGGGGATAGGAGACCTGGAGGGGAAATGGAGACCTGGAGGAGATATGGAGATCGAGAGGGAGATTGGAGACCCGGAGGGGAAATGGAGACCTGGAGGGGAAATGGAGACCAGGAGGGGGATTGGAGACCGAAAGGGGGATTGGAGACCCAGACGGGGAATGGTGACCCGGAAGGGAAATGGAGACCGAGCGGGGGAATGGAAACCGAGAGCGGGAAAGGAGACCTGGAGGGGAAATGGAGATCGAGAGGGGAAATGGAGACCTGGAGGGGAAATGGAGACCGAGAGGGGGATTGGAACCTGGAGGGGAAATGGAGACCTGGAGGGGAAATGGAGACCGAGAGGGGGATTGGAGACCGAGAGGGGCATTGGAGACCCAGACGGGAAATGGAGACCCGGAGTGCAAATGGAGAACGAGAGGGGGAATGGAGACCAAGAGGGGGAATGGAGACCTGGAGGGAAATGGAGACCTGGAGGGGAAATGGAGACCTGCAGGGGAAATGGAGACCTGGAGGGGAAATGGCGATCGGGAGCTGGAATGGAGACCTGGAGGGGAAATGGAGATCGAGAGGGGAAATGGAGACCTGGAGGGGAAATGCAGACCGGGAGGTGGAATGGAGACCTGGAGGGGAAATGGAGACCTGGAGGGGAAATGGAGATCGAGAGGGGAAATGGAGACCTGGTGGGGAAATGGAGATCGAGAGGGGAAATGGAGACTTGGAGGGGAAATGGACACCGGGAGATGGAATGGAGACCTGGAGGGGAAATGGAGTTCGAGAGGGGAAATGGAGACCTCGAGGGGAAATGGAGAACTGGAGGGGGGAATGGAGACCCAGAGGGGGAATGGAGACCGGGAGGGGGATAGGAGACCTGGAGGGGAAATGGAGAACTGGAGGGGGAAGGGAGACCGAGAGGAGGATCGGAGACCCACACGGGGAATGGAGAATCGGAAGGGAAATGGAGACCGAGAGGGGGAATGGAAACCGAGAGGAGGAATGGAGACCAGGAGGGGAAATGGAGACCGAGAGGGGGAATGGAGACACAGAGGGTGAATGGAGACCCAGAGGGGGAATGGAGACCCAGAGGGGGAATGGAGACCCGGAGGGGGAATGGAGACCGGGAGAGGGATAGGAGACCTGGAGGGGAAATGGAGACCTGGAGGGGAAATGGAGACCGGGAGATGGAATGGAGACCTGGAGGGGAAATGGAGATCGAAAGGGGTAATGGAGACCTGGAGGGGAAATGGAGACCTGGAGGGGAAATGGAGACCGAGAGGGGGATTGGAGACCTGGAGGGGAAATGGAGACCTGGAGGGGAAATGGAGACCGAGAGGGGGATTGGAGACCTGGAGGGGGATAGGAGACCTGGAGGGGAAATGGAGACCTGGAGGAGATATGGAGATCGAGAGGGAGATTGGAGACCCGGAGGGGAAATGGAGACCTGGAGGGGAAATGGAGACCAGGAGGGGGATTGGAGACCGAAAGGGGGATTGGAGACCCAGACGGGGAATGGTGACCCGGAAGGGAAATGGAGACCGAGCGGGGGAATGGAAACCGAGAGCGGGAAAGGAGACCTGGAGGGGAAATGGAGATCGAGAGGGGAAATGGAGACCTGGAGGGGAAATGGAGACCGAGAGGGGGATTGGAACCTGGAGGGGAAATGGAGACCTGGAGGGGAAATGGAGACCGAGAGGGCGATTGGAGACCGAGAGGGGCATTGGAGACCCAGACGGGAAATGGAGACCCGGAGTGCAAATGGAGAACGAGAGGGGGAATGGAGACCAAGAGGGGGAATGGAGACCTGGAGGGAAATGGAGACCTGGAGGGGAAATGGAGACCTGCAGGGGAAATGGAGACCTGGAGGGGAAATGGCGATCGGGAGCTGGAATGGAGACCTGGAGGGGAAATGGAGATCGAGAGGGGAAATGGAGACCTGGAGGGGAAATGCAGACCGGGAGGTGGAATGGAGACCTGGAGGGGAAATGGAGACCTGGAGGGGAAATGGAGATCGAGAGGGGAAATGGAGACCTGGTGGGGAAATGGAGATCGAGAGGGGAAATGGAGACTTGGAGGGGAAATGGACACCGGGAGATGGAATGGAGACCTGGAGGGGAAATGGAGTTCGAGAGGGGAAATGGAGACCTCGAGGGGAAATGGAGAACTGGAGGGGGGAATGGAGACCCAGAGGGGGAATGGAGACCGGGAGGGGGATAGGAGACCTGGAGGGGAAATGGAGAACTGGAGGGGGAAGGGAGACCGAGAGGAGGATCGGAGACCCACACGGGGAATGGAGAATCGGAAGGGAAATGGAGACCGAGAGGGGGAATGGAAACCGAGAGGAGGAATGGAGACCAGGAGGGGAAATGGAGACCGAGAGGGGGAATGGAGACACAGAGGGTGAATGGAGACCCAGAGGGGGAATGGAGACCCAGAGGGGGAATGGAGACCCGGAGGGGGAATGGAGACCGGGAGAGGGATAGGAGACCTGGAGGGGAAATGGAGACCTGGAGGGGAAATGGAGACCGGGAGATGGAATGGAGACCTGGAGGGGAAATGGAAATCGAAAGGGGTAATGGAGACCTGGAGGGGAAATGGAGACCTGGAGGGGAAATGGAGACCGAGAGGGGGATTGGAGACCTGGAGGGGAAATGGAGACCTGGAGGGGAAATGGAGACCGAGAGGGGGATTGGAGACCTGGAGGGGGATAGGAGACCTGGAGGGGAAATGGAGACCTGGAGGAGATATGGAGATCGAGAGGGAGATTGGAGACCCGGAGGGGAAATGGAGACCTGGAGGGGAAATGGAGACCAGGAGGGTGATTGGAGACCGAAAGGGGGATTGGAGACCCAGACGGGGAATGGTGACCCGGAAGGGAAATGGAGACCGAGCGGGGGAATGGAAACCGAGAGCGGGAAAGGAGACCTGGAGGGGAAATGGAGATCGAGAGGGGAAATGGAGACCTGGAGGGGAATTGGAGACCGAGAGGGGGATTGGAACCTGGAGGGGAAATGGAGACCTGGAGGGGAAATGGAGACCGAGAGGGGGATTGGAGACCGAGAGGGGCATTGGAGACCCAGACGGGAAATGGAGACCCGGAGTGCAAATGGAGAACGAGAGGGGGAATGGAGACCTGGAGGGAAATGGAGACCTGGAGGGGAAATGGAGACCTGCAGGGGAAATGGAGACCTGGAGGGGAAATGGCGATCGGGAGGTGGAATGGAGACCTGGAGGGGAAATGGAGATCGAGAGGGGAAATGGAGACCTGGAGGGGAAATGGAGACCGGGAGGTGGAATGGAGACATGGAGGGGAAATGGAGATCGAGAGGGGAAATGGAGACCTGGAGGGGAAATGGAGATCGAGAGGGGAAATGGAGACCTGGTGGGGAAATGGAGATCGAGAGGGGAAATGGAGAACTGGAGGGGAAATGGACACCGGGAGGTGGAATGGAGACCTGGAGGGGAAATGGAGATCGAGAGGGGAAATGGAGACCTGGAGGGGAAATGGAGAACTGGAGGGTGGAATGGAGACCCAGAGGGGGAATGGAGACCGGGAGGGGGATAGGAGACCTGGAGGGGAAATGGAGACCTGGAGGGGGAAGGGAGACCGAGAGGAGGATCGGAGACCCACACGGGGAATGGAGAATCGGAAGGGAAATGGAGACCGAGAGGGGGAATGGAAACCGAGAGGAGGAATGGAGACCAGGAGGGGAAATGGAGACCGAGAGGGGGAATGGAGACACAGAGGGTGAATGGAGACCGGGAGAGGGATAGGAGACCTGCAGGGGAAATGGAGACCTGGAGGGGAAATGGGGACCGGGAGCTGGAATGGAGACCTGGAGGGGAAATGGAGATCGAGAGGGGAAATGGAGACCTGGAGGGGAAATGGAGACCGAGAGGCGGATTGGAACCTGGAGGGGAAATGGAGACCTGGAGGGGAAATGGAGACCGAGAGGGGGATTGGAGACCGAGAGGGGCATTGGAGACCCAGACGGGGAATGGAAACCCGGAGTGGAAATGGAGAACGAGAGGGGAAATGGAGACCTGCAGGGGAAATGGAGACCTGGAGGGGAAATGGCGACCGGGAGGTAGAATGGAGACCTGGAGGGGAAATGGAGACCCGGAGGGGAAATGGAGACCGGGATGTGGAATGGAGACCTGGAGGGGAAATGGAGACCTGGAGGGGGATTGGAGACCTAGAGGGAGATTGGAGACCCAGACGGGGAATGGAGACCCGGAGGGGAAATGGAGACCGGGAGAGGGATAGGAGACCTGGAGTGGAAATGGAGACCGTGTGGTGGAATGGAGACCTGGAGGGGAAATGGAGACCTGGAGGGGGATTGGAGACCGAGAGGGGGATTGGAGACCCAGACGGGGAATGGAGACCCAGAGGGGGAATGGAGACCCGGAGGGGGAATGGAGACCTGGAGGGGGAATGGAGACCGGGAGAGGGATAGGAGACCTGGAGGGGAAATGGAGACCTGGAGGGGAAATGGAGACCGGGAGTGGAAATGGAGACCGGGAGAGGGATAGGAGACTTGGAGGGGAAATGGAGACCTGGAGGGGAAATGGAGACCGGGAGGTGGAATGGAGACCTGGAGGGGAAATGGAGACCTGGAGGGGGATTGGAGACCAAGAGGGGGATTGGAGACCCAGATGGGGAATGGAGGCCCGGAGGGGAAATGGAGACCTGGAGGGGAAATGGAGACTGAGAGAGGGATAGGAGACTTGGAGGGGAAATGGAGACCTAGAGGGGAAATGGAGACCAGGAGGGGAAACGGAGATCGAGAGGGGAAATGGAGACCTGCAGGGGAAATGGAGACCTGGAGGGGAAATGGCGACCGGGAGGTAGAATGGAGACCTGGAGGGGAAATGGAGACCCGGAGGGGAAATGGAGACCGGGATGTGGAATGGAGACCTGGAGGGGAAATGGAGACCTGGAGGGGGATTGGAGACCTAGAGGGAGATTGGAGACCCAGACGGGGAATGGAGACCCGGAGGGGAAATGGAGACCGGGAGAGGGATAGGAGACCTGGAGTGGAAATGGAGACCGTGTGGTGGAATGGAGACCTGGAGGGGAAATGGAGACCTGGAGGGGGATTGGAGACCGAGAGGGGGATTGGAGACCCAGACGGGGAATGGAGACCCAGAGGGGGAATGGAGACCCGGAGGGGGAATGGAGACCTGGAGGGGGAATGGAGACCGGGAGAGGGATAGGAGACCTGGAGGGGAAATGGAGACCTGGAGGGGAAATGGAGACCGGGAGATGGGATGGAGACCTGGAGGGGAAATGGAGATCAAAAGGGGTAATGGAGACCTGGAGGGGAAATGGAGACCTGGAGGGGAAATGGAGACCTGCAGGGGGATTGGAGACCTGGAGGGGAAATGGAGACCTGGAGGGGAAATGGAGACCGAGAGGGGGATTGGAGACCTGGAGGGGGATAGGAGACCTGGAGGGGAAATGGAGACCCGGAGTGGAAATGGAGACCGGGAGAGGGATAGGAGACTTGGAGGGGAAATGGAGACCTGGAGGGGAAATGGAGACCGGGAGGTGGAATGGAGACCTGGAGGGGAAATGGAGACCTGGAGGGGGATTGGAGACCAAGAGGGGGATTGGAGACCCAGACGGGGAATGGAGGCCCGGAGGGGAAATGGAGACCTGGAGGGGAAATGGAGACTGAGAGAGGGATAGGAGACTTGGAGGGGAAATGGAGACCTAGAGGGGAAATGGAGACCAGGAGGGGAAATGGAGATCGAGAGGAGAAATGGAGACCCGGAGGGGAAATGGAGACCGGGAGGTGGAATGGAGACCTGGAGGGGAAATGGAGACCTGGAGGGGGATTGGAGACCTAGAGGGGGATTGGAGAACCAGACGGGGAATGGAGACCCGGAGGGGAAATGGAGACCGAGAGGGGGAATGGAGACCCAGAGGGGGAATGGAGACCCAGAGGGGGAATGGAGACCGGGAGAGGGATAGGAGACCTGGAGGGGAAATGGAGACCTGGAGGGGAAATGGAGACCGGGAGGTGGAATGGAGACCTGGAGGGGAAATGGAGATCGAAAGGGGGATTGGAGACCGAGAGGGGGATTGGAGACCCAGACGGGGAATGGAGACCCGGAGGGGAAATGGAGACCGAGAGGGGGAATGGAGACCGGGAGAGGGATAGGAGACCTGGAGGGGAAATGGAGATCGAAAGGGGTAATGGAGACCTGGAGGGGAAATGGAGACCTGGAGGGGAAATGGAGACCGAGAGGGGAAATGGAGACCGAGAGAGGGATTGGAGACCTGGAGGGGGATAGGAGACCTGAAGGGGAAATGGAGACCTGGAGGAGATATGGAGATCGAGAGTGAGATTGGAGACCCGGAAGGGAAATGGAGACCTGGAGGGGAAATGGAGACCAGGAGGGGGATTGGAGACTGAAAGGGGGATTGGAGACCCAGACGGGGAATGGAAACCGAGCGGGGGAATGGAAACGGAGAGCTGGAAAGGAGACCTGGAGGGGAAATGGAGACCGAGAGGGGGATTGGAGACCGAGAGGGGCATTGGAGACCCAGACGGGAAATGGAGACCCGGAGGGGAAATGGAGACCCGGAGTGGAAATGGAGAACGAGAGGGGGAATGGAGACCGAGAGGGGGAATGGAGACCTGGAGGGAAAAAGGAGACCTGGAGGGAAATGGAGACCTGCAGGGAAAATGGAGACCTGGAGGGGAAATGGCGACCGGGAGGTGGAATGGAGACCTGGAGGGGAAATGGAGATCGAGAGGGGAAATGGAGACCTGGAGGGGAAGTGGAGACCTAGAGCGGGATTGGAGACCCAGACAGGGAATTGAGACCCGGAGGGGAAATGGAGACCGAGAGGGGGAATGGAGACCCAGAGGGGGAATGGAGACCGGGAGAGGGATAGGAGACCTGGAGGGGAAATGGAGACCTGGAGGGGAAATGGCTACCGGGAGGTGGAATGGAGACCTGGAGGGGAAATGGAGACCGAGAGGGGGAATGGAGACCCAGAGGGGGAATGGAGGACCGGGAGAGGGATAGGAGACCTAGAGGGGAAATGGAGACCTGCAGGGGAAATGGAGACCTGGAGGGGAAATGGCGACCGGGAGGTGGAATGGAGACCTGGAGGGGAAATGGAGATCGAGAGGGGAAATGGAGACCTGGAGGGGAAGTGGAGACCGGGAGGTGGAATGGAGACGTGGAGGGGAAATGGAGACCTGGAGGGGATTGGAGACCTAGAGGGGGATTGGAGACCCAGACAGGGAATGGAGACCCGGAGGGGAAGTGGAGACCGGGAGGTGGAATGGAGACGTGGAGGGGAAATGGAGACCTGGGAGGGGGATTGGAGACCGAGAGGGGGAATGTAGACCCAGAGGGGGAATGGAGACCGGGAGAGGGATAGGAGACCTGGAGGGGAAATGGAGATCCGGAGGGGAATTGAGACCGAGAGGGGGATTGGAGACCGAGTGGGGGATTGGAGACCGAGAGGGGGATTGGAGACCCATACGGGGAATGGAGACCGAGAGGAGAAATGGAGAGCAAGAGGGGAATGGAGAGCAAGAGGGGGAATGGAGACCTGGAGGGGGAATGGAGACCTGGAAGGGAAATGGAGACCGAGAGGGGGAATGGAAACCGAGAGCGGGAATGGAGACCTGGAGGGAATGCGGAGACCTGGAGGGAAAATGGGGACCTGGAGGGGGATTGGAGACCGGCAGGGGGATAGGTGACCTGGAGGGGAAATGGAGACTGGGAGGGGCAATGGAGACCTGGAGGCGAAATGGAGACTTGGAGGGGAAATGCAGATCTGGATGGGAAATGGAGTCCTAGAGGGAAAATGGAGACCGAAAGAGGGATAGGAGACCTAGAGGAGAAATGGAGACCTGGAGGGGAAATGTAGACCGGGAGGGGGATTGGAGACCCAGACGGGGAACGGAGACCCGCAGGGGAAATGGAGACCAAGAGGGGGAATGGATATCGAGAGGGGGAATGGAGACCTGGAGGGGAAATGGAGATCTGGAGGGGAAATGGAGATCTGGAGGGAATTGAAGACCGAGAGGGGGATTGGAGACCGAGTGGGGGATTGGAGACCGAGAGGGGGATTGGAGACCCATACGGGGAATGGAGACCGAGAGGAGAAATGGAGAGCAAGAGGGGGAATGGAGAGCAAGAGGGGAAATGATGAACTGGAGTGGAAATGGAGACCGTGAGGGGAAATGGAGACCTGAGGGGGGATTGGAGACCGAGAGGGGAATGGAGACCGAGCGGAGAAATGGAGAGCAAGAGGGGGAATGGAGAGCAAGAGGGGGAATGGAGACCTGGAGGGGAAATGGAGATCGAGAGGGGAAATGAAGAACTGGAGTGGAAATGGAGACCGTGAGGGGGAATGGAGAACGGGAGGGGGATAGGAGACCTGGAGGGGAAATGGAGACCTGGAGGGAAAATAGAGACCGGGTGGGGGAATGGAGACCGAGAGGGGGAAATGGAGACCCAGAGGAGGAATGGAGAACGGGAGGGGAAATGGAGATCGAGAGGGGAAATGGCGACCTGGAGGGGAAATGGAGACCTGGAGGGGGGAATGGAGACCCAGAGGGGGATTGGAGACCTGGAGGGGGATAGGAGACCTGAAGGGGAAATGGAGACCTGGAGGAGATATGGAGATCGAGAGTGAGATTGGAGACCCGGAGGGGAAATGGAGACCTGGAGGGGAAATGGAGACCAGGAGGAGAAATGGAGACCGGGAGATAGAATGGAGACCTGGAGGGGAAATGGAGATCGAGAGACGAAATGGAGACCTGGAGGGGAAATGGACACCGGGAGGTGGAATGGAGACCTGGAGGGGAAATGGAGATCGAGAGGGGAAATGGCAACCTGGAGGGGAAATGGAGACCTGGAGGGGGGAATGGAGATCGAGAGACGAAATGGAGACCTGGAGGGGAATGGACACCGGGAGGTGGAATGGAGACCTGGAGGGGAAATGGAGACCGAGAGGGGGATTGGAGACCTGGAGGGGGATAGGAGACCTGGAGGGGAAATGGAGACCCGGAGTGGAAATGGAGACCGGGAGAGGGATAGGAGACTTGGAGGGGAAATGGAGACCTGGAGGGGAAATGGAGACCGGAGGTGGAATGGAGACCTGGAGGGGAAATGGAGACCTGGAGGGGGATTGGAGACCAAGAGGGGGATTGGAGACCCAGACGGGGAATGGAGGCCGGAGGGGAAATGGAGACCTGGAGGGGAAATGGAGACTGAGAGAGGGATAGGAGACTTGGAGGGGAAATGGAGACCTAGAGGGGAAATGGAGACCAGGAGGGGAAATGGAGATCGAGAGGAGAAATGGAGACCCGGAGGGGAAATGGAGACCGGGAGTGGAATGGAGACCTGGAGGGGAAATGGAGACCTGGAGGGGGATTGGAGACCTAGAGGGGGATTGGAGAACCAGACGGGGAATGGAGACCCGGAGGGGAAATGGAGACCGAGAGGGGGAATGGAGACCCAGAGGGGGAATGGAGACCCAGAGGGGGAATGGAGACCGGGAGAGGGATAGGAGACCTGGAGGGGAAATGGAGACCTGGAGGGGAAATGGAGACCGGGAGGTGGAATGGAGACCTGGAGGGGAAATGGAGATCGAAAGGGGGATTGGAGACCGAGAGGGGGATTGGAGACCCAGACGGGGAATGGAGACCCGGAGGGGAAATGGAGACCGAGAGGGGGAATGGAGACCGGGAGAGGGATAGGAGACCTGGAGGGGAAATGGAGATCGAAAGGGGTAATGGAGACCTGGAGGGGAAATGGAGACCTGGAGGGGAAATGGAGACCGAGAGGGGAAATGGAGACCGAGAGAGGGATTGGAGACCTGGAGGGGGGATAGGAGACCTGAAGGGGAAATGGAGACCTGGAGGAGATATGGAGATCGAGAGTGAGATTGGAGACCCGGAAGGGAAATGGAGACCTGGAGGGGAAATGGAGACCAGGAGGGGGATTGGAGACTGAAAGGGGGATTGGAGACCCAGACGGGGAATGGAAACCGAGCGGGGGAATGGAAACGGAGAGCTGGAAAGGAGACCTGGAGGGGAAATGGAGACCGAGAGGGGGATTGGAGACCGAGAGGGGCATTGGAGACCCAGACGGGAAATGGAGACCCGGAGGGGAAATGGAGACCCGGAGTGGAAATGGAGAACGAGAGGGGGAATGGAGACCGAGAGGGGGAATGGAGACCTGGAGGGAAAAAGGAGACCTGGAGGGGAAATGGAGACCTGCAGGGAAAATGGAGACCTGGAGGGGAAATGGCGACCGGGAGGTGGAATGGAGACCTGGAGGGGAAATGGAGATCGAGAGGGGAAATGGAGACCTGGAGGGGAAGTGGAGACCTAGAGCGGGATTGGAGACCCAGACAGGAATTGAGACCCGGAGGGGAAATGGAGACCGAGAGGGGGAATGGAGACCCAGAGGGGGAATGGAGACCGGGAGAGGGATAGGAGACCTGGAGGGGAAATGGAGACCTGGAGGGGAAATGGCTACCGGGAGGTGGAATGGAGACCTGGAGGGGAAATGGAGACCGAGAGAGGGAATGGAGACCAGAGGGGGAATGGAGACCGGGAGAGGGATAGGAGACCTAGAGGGGAAATGGAGACCTGCAGGGGAAATGGAGACCTGGAGGGGAAATGGCGACCGGGAGGTGGAATGGAGACCTGGAGGGGAAATGGAGATCGAGAGGGGAAATGGAGACCTGGAGGGGAAGTGGAGACCGGGAGGTGGAATGGAGACGTGGAGGGGAAATGGAGACCTGGAGGGGGATTGGAGACCTAGAGGGGGATTGGAGACCCAGACAGGAATGGAGACCCGGAGGGGAAGTGGAGACCGGGAGGTGGAATGGAGACGTGGAGGGGAAATGGAGACCTGGAGGGGGATTGGAGACCGAGAGGGGGAATGTAGACCCAGAGGGGGAATGGAGACCGGGAGAGGGATAGGAGACCTGGAGGGGAAATGGAGATCCGGAGGGGAATTGAAGACCGAGAGGGGGATTGGAGACCGAGTGGGGGATTGGAGACCGAGAGGGGGATTGGAGACCCATACGGGGAATGGAGACCGAGAGGAGAAATGGAGAGCAAGAGGGGGAATGGAGAGCAAGAGGGGGAATGGAGACCTGGAGGGGGAATGGAGACCTGGAAGGGAAATGGAGACCGAGAGGGGGAATGGAAACCGAGAGCGGGAATGGAGACCTGGAGGGAATGCGGAGACCTGGAGGGAAAATGGGGACCTGGAGGGGGATTGGAGACCGGCAGGGGGATAGGTGACCTGGAGGGGAAATGGAGACTGGGAGGGCAATGGAGACCTGGAGGCGAAATGGAGACTTGGAGGGGAAATGCAGATCTGGATGGGAAATGGAGTCCTAGAGGGAAAATGGAGACCGAAAGAGGGATAGGAGACCTAGAGGAGAAATGGAGACCTGGAGGGGAAATGTAGACCGGGAGGGGGATTGGAGACCCAGACGGGGAACGGAGACCCGCAGGGGAAATGGAGACCAAGAGGGGGAATGGATATCGAGAGGGGGAATGGAGACCTGGAGGGGAAATGGAGATCTGGAGGGGAAATGGAGATCTGGAGGGGAATTGAAGACCGAGAGGGGGATTGGAGACCGAGTGGGGGATTGGAGACCGAGAGGGGGATTGGAGACCCATACGGGGAATGGAGACCGAGAGGAGAAATGGAGAGCAAGAGGGGGAATGGAGAGCAAGAGGGGAAATGATGAACTGGAGTGGAAATGGAGACCGTGAGGGGAAATGGAGACCTGAGGGGGGATTGGAGACCGAGAGGGGAATGGAGACCGAGCGGAGAAATGGAGAGCAAGAGGGGGAATGGAGAGCAAGAGGGGGAATGGAGACCTGGAGGGGAAATGGAGATCGAGAGGGGAAATGAAGAACTGGAGTGGAAATGGAGACCGTGAGGGGAATGGAGAACGGGAGGGGGATAGGAGACCTGGAGGGGAAATGGAGACCTGGAGGGAAAATAGAGACCGGGTGGGGGAATGGAGACCGAGAGGGGGAATGGAGACCCAGAGGAGGAATGGAGAACGGGAGGGGAAATGGAGATCGAGAGGGGAAATGGCGACCTGGAGGGGAAATGGAGACCTGGAGGGGGGAATGGAGACCCAGAGGGGGATTGGAGACCTGGAGGGGGATAGGAGACCTGAAGGGGAAATGGAGACCTGGAGGAGATATGGAGATCGAGAGTGAGATTGGAGACCCGGAGGGGAAATGGAGACCTGGAGGGAAATGGAGACCAGGAGGAGAAATGGAGACCGGGAGATAGAATGGAGACCTGGAGGGGAAATGGAGATCGAGAGACGAAATGGAGACCTGGAGGGGAAATGGACACCGGGAGGTGGAATGGAGACCTGGAGGGGAAATGGAGATCGAGAGGGGAAATGGCAACCTGGAGGGGAAATGGAGACCTGGAGGGGGGAATGGAGACCCAGAGGGGGATTGGGGACCGGTAGGGGGATAGGAGACCTGGAGGGGAAATGGAGACCTGGAGGGGAATGGAGACCGAGAGGAGGATTGGAGACCCACACGGGGAATGGAGAATCGGAAGGGAAATGGAGATCGAGAGGGGGAATGGAAACTGAGAGGAGGAATGGAGACCTGGAGGGGAAATGGAGACCTGGATGGAGGATTGGACACCGAGAGGGGGATTGGAGACCCAGACGGGGAATGGAGACCTGGAGGGGAAATGGAGACCGAGAGGGGGAATGGAGACCCAGAGGGTGAATGGAGACCGGGAGAGGGATAGGAGACCTGCAGGGGAAATGGAGACCTGGAGGGGAAATGGGGACCGGGAGCTGGAATGGAGACCTGGAGGGGAAATGGAGATCGAGAGGGGAAATGGAGAACGGGAGGGGGATAGAAGACCTGGAGGGGAAATGGAGACCTGGAGGGAAAATAGAGACCGGGTGGGGAATGGAGACCGAGAGGGGGAAATGGAGACCCAGAGGGGGAATGGAGAATGGGAGGGGGATAGGAGACCTGGAGGGGAAATGGAGACCTGGAGGGGAAATGGAGACCGGGAGGGTGAATGGAGACCGAGAGGGGGATTGCAGACCCAGACAGGAATGGATGACCCGGAAGGGAAATGGAGACCGTGAGGGGGAATGGAAACCGAGAGCGGGAATGGAGACCTGGAGGGGATGCGGAGACCTGGAGGGGAAATGGGGATCTGGAGGGGGGATTGGAGACCGAGAGGGGGATTGGAGACCTGGAGGGGAATTGGAGACATGGAGGGGGAATGGAGATCTGGAGGGGAAATAGAGATCGAGAGGGGAAATGGAGACCGAGAGGTGTAATGGAAAACGGGAGGGGGATAGGAGACCTGGAGGGGAAATGGAGACCTGGAGGGGAAATGTAGACCGGGAGGGGGATTGGAGACCCAGACGGGGAACGGAGACCCGCAGGGGAAATGGAGACCAAGAGGGGGAATGGATATCGAGAGGGCCAATGGAGACCTGGAGGGGAAATGGAGATCTGGAGGGAAATGGAGATCCGGAGGGAATTGAGACCGAGAGGGGGATTGGAGACCGAGTGGGGGATTGGAGACCGAGAGGGGGATTGGAGACCCATACGGGGAATGGAGACCGAGAGGAGAAATGGAGAGCAAGAGGGGGAATGGAGAGCAAGAGGGGGAATGGAGACCTGGAGGGGGAATGGAGACCAGGAGGAGGCATGGAGACCAAGAGGGGGATTAGAGACCCAGATGGGAATGGTGACCCGGAAGGGAAATGGAGACCGAGAGGGGGAATGGAAACCGAGAGCGGGAATGGAGACCTGGAGGGAAAATGGGGACCTGGAGGGGGATTGGAGACCGGCAGGGGGATAGGTGACCTGGAGGGGAAATGGAGACTGGGAGGGGGCAATGGAGACCTGGAGGCGAAATGGAGACCTGGAGGGAAATGCAGATCTGGATGGGAAATGGACTCCTAGAGGAAAATGGAGACCGAAAGAGGGATAGGAGACCTAGAGGAGAAATGGAGACCTGGAGGGGAAATGTAGACCGGGAGGGGGATTGGAGACCCAGACGGGGAACGGAGACCGAGAGGAGAAATGGAGAGCAAGAGGGGGAATGGAGAGCAAGAGGGGAAATGAAGAACTGGAGTGGAAATGGAGACCGTGAGGGGAAATGGAGACCTGAGGGGGGATTGGAGACCGAGAGGGGAATGGAGACCGAGCGGAGAAATGGAGAGCAAGAGGGGGAATGGAGAGCAAGAGGGGGAATGGAGACCTGGAGGGGAAATGGAGATCGAGAGGGGAAATGAAGAACTGGAGTGGAAATGGAGACCGTGAGGGGGAATGGAGAACGGGAGGGGGATAGGAGACCTGGAGGGGAAATGGAGACCTGGAGGGAAAATAGAGACCGGAGGGGGAATGGAGACCGAAAGGGGGAAATGGAGACCCAGAGGAGGAATGGAGAACGGGAGGGGGATAGGAGACCTGGAGCGGAAATGGAGACCTGGAGGGAAATGGAGACCGGGAGGGTGAATGGAGACCGAGAGGGGGATTGGAGACCTGGAGGGGAATTGGAGACATGGAGGGGGAATGGAGATCTGGAGGGGAAACAGAGATCGAGAGAGGAAATGGAGACCGAGAGGGGGAATGGAGAACGGGAGGGGGATAGGAGACCTGGAGGGGAAATGGAGACCTGGAGGGGAAATGGAGACCGGGAGGAGGAATGGAGACCGAGAGGGGGATTAGAGACCCAGATGGGGAATGGTGACCCTGAAGGGAAATGGAGACCGAGAGGGGGAATGGAAACCGAGAGCGGGAATGGAGACCTGGAGGGGATGCGGAGACCTGGAGGGAAAATGGGGGCCTGGAGGGGGATTGGAGACCGGCAGGGGATAGGTAACCTGGAGGGGAAATGGAGACTGGGAGGGGCAATGGAGACCTGGAGGCGCAATGGGGACCTGGAGGGGGATTGGAGACCGGCAGGGGGATAGGTGACCCTGGAGGGAAAATGGAGACCGAAAGAGGGATAGGAGACCTGGAGGAGAAATGGAGACCTGGAGGGGAAATGGAGACCGGGGGGGGATTGGAGACCGAGAGGGGGATTGGAGACCCAGACAGGGAATGGAGACCCGGAGGGGAAATGAAAACTGAGAGGCGGAATAGAGACCCAGAGGGGGAATGCAGACCGGGAGGGGGATAGGCGACCTGGAGGGGAAATGGTGACTTGGAGGGGAAATGGAGACCGGGAGGGGCAATGGAGACCTGGAGGCGAAATGGAGACCTGGTTGGGAAATGGAGTCCTAGAGGGAAAATGGAGACCGAAAGAGGGAGAGGAGACCTGGAGGAGAAATGGAGACCTGGAGTAAAATGTAGACCGTGAGGGGGATTGAGACCCACAAGGGAAATGGAGACCAAGAGGGGGAATGGAGATTGAGAGGGGGAATGGAGACATGGAGGGGAAATGGAGACCTGGAGGGGGAATGGAGACAGTGAGGGGAAATGGAGACCCAGAGGGGGAATGGAGAACGGGAGGGGGATAGGAGACCTGGAGGGGAAATGGAGACCGGGAGGGGGAATGGAGACCGAGAGGGGAATGGAGACCTGGAGGGGAAATGGAGATCTGGAGGGGAAATGGAGATCCGGAGGGGAATTGAAGACCGAGAGGGGGATTGGAGACCGAGTGGGGGATTGGAAACCGAGAGGGGGATTGGAGACCCATACGGGGAATGGAGACCGAGAGGAGAAATGGAGAGCAAAAGGGGGAATGGAGAGCAAGAGGGGGAATGGAGACCTGGAGGGGGAATGGAGACCGGGAGGAGGCATGGAGACCAAAAGGGGGATTAGAGACCCAGATGGGGAATGGTGACCCGGAAGGGAAATGGAGACCGAGAGGGGGAATGGAAACCGAGAGCGGGAATGGAGACATGGAGGGGATGCGGAGACCTGGAGGGAAAATGGGGACCTGGAGGGGGATTGGAGACCGGCAGGGAGATAGGTGACCTGGAGGGGAAATGGAGACTGGGAGGGGCAATGGAGACCTGGAGGCGAAATGGAGACCTGGAGGGGAAATGCAGATCTGGATGGGAAATGGAGTCCTAGAGGGAAAATGGAGACCGAAAGAGGGATAGGAGACCTAGAGGAGAAATGGAGACCTGGAGGGGAAATGTAGACCGGGAGGGGGATTGGAGACCCAGACGGGGAACGGAGACCCGCAGGGGAAATGGAGACCAAGAGGGGGAATGGATATCGAGAGGGGGAATGGAGACCAGGAGGGGAAATGGAGATCTGGAGGGGAAATGGAGATCTGGAGGGGAATTGAAGACCGAGAGGGGATTGGAGACCGAGTGGGGGATTGGAGACCGAGAGGGGGATTGGAGACCCATACGGGGAATGGAGACCGAGAGGAGAAATGGAGAGCAAGAGGGGGAATGGAGAGCAAGAGGGGAAATGAAGAACTGGAGTGGAAATGGAGACCGTGAGGGGAAATGGAGACCTGAGGGGGGATTGGAGACCGAGAGGGGAATGGAGACCGAGTGGAGAAATGGAGAGCAAGAGGGGGAATGGAGAGCAAGAGGGGGAATGGAGACCTGGAGGGGAAATGGGGGCCTGGAGGGGATTGGAGACCGGCAGGGGGATAGGTAACCTGGAGGGGAAATGGAGACTGGGAGGGGCAATGGAGACCTGGAGGCGAAATGGGGACCTGGAGGGGAAATGTAGATCGGGAGGGGGATAGGTGACCTGGAGGGAAAATGGAGACCGAAAGAGGGATAGGAGACCTGGAGGAGAAATGGAGACCTGGAGGGGAAATGGAGACGGGGGGGGATTGGAGACCGAGAGGGGGATTGGAGACCCAGACAGGGAATGGAGACCCGGAGGGGAAATGAAGACTGAGAGGCGGAATAGAGACCCAGAGGGGGAATGCAGACCGGGAGGGGGATAGGCGACCTGGAGGGGAAATGGTGACTTGGAGGGGAAATGGAGACCGGGAGGGGCAACGGAGACCTGGAGGCGAAATGGAGACCTGGTTGGGAAATGGAGTCCTAGAGGGAAAATGGAGACCGAAAGAGGGAGAGGAGACCTGGAGGAGAAATGGAGACCTGGAGGCAAAATGTAGACCGGGAGGGGGATTGGAGACCCAGATGGGGAATGGAGACCCACAAGGGAAATGGAGACCAAGAGGGGGAATGGAGATTGAGAGGGGGAATGGAGACATGGAGGGGAAATGGAGACCTGGAGGGGGAATGGAGACAGAGAGGGGGAAATGGAGACCCAGAGGGGGAATGGAGAACGGGAGGGGGGATAGGAGACCTGGAGGGGAATTGGAGACCGGGAGGGGAATGGAGACCGAGAGGGGGAATGGAGACCTGGAGGGGAAATGGAGATCTGGAGGGGAAATGGAGATCCGGAGGGGAATTGAAGACCGAGTGGGGGGATTGGAAACCGAGAGGGGGATTGGAGACCCATACGGGGAATGGAGACCGAGAGGAGAAATGGAGAGCAAGAGGGGGAATGGAGAGCAAGAGGGGGAATGGAGACCTGGAGGGGGAATGGAGAACGGAGGGGGTTAGGAGACCTGGAGGGGAAATGGAGACCTGGAGGGGAAATGGAGACCGGGAGGAGGAATGGAGACCAAGAGGGGGATTAGAGACCCAGATGGGGAATGGTGACCCAGAAGGGAAATGGAGACCGAGAGGGGGAATGGAAACCGAGAGCGGGAATGGAGACCTGGAGGAGATGCGGAGACCTGGAGGGAAAATGGGGACCTGGAGGGGGATTGGAGACCGGCAGGGGGATAGGTGACCTGGAGGGGAAATGGAGACTGGGAGGGGCAATGGAGACCTGGAGGCGAAATGGAGACCTGGAGGGGAAATGCAGATCTGGATGGGAAATGGAGTCCTAGAGGGAAAATGGAGACCGAAAGAGGGATAGGAGACCTGGAGGCGAAATGGAGACCTGGAGGGGAAATGCAGATCTGGATGGGAAATGGAGTCCTAGAGGGAAAATGGAGACTGAAAGAGGGATAGGAGACCTGGAGGAGAAATGGAGACCTGGAGGGGATATGTAGACCGGGAGGGGATTGGAGACCCAGACGGGGAATGGAGACCCACAAGGACATGGAGACCAAGAGGGGAAATGGATATCGAGAGGGGGAATGGAGACCTGGAGGGGAAATGGAGATCTGGAGGGGAAATGGAGATCTGGAGGGGAATTGAAGACCGAGAGGGGGATTGGAGACCGAGTGGGGGATTCGAGACCGAGAGGGGGATTGGAGACCCATACGGGGAATGGAGACCGAGAGGAGAAATGGAGAGCAAGAGGGGGAATGGAGAGCAAGAGGGGAAATGAAGAACTGGAGTGGAAATGGAGACCGTGAGGGGAAATGGAGACCTGGGGGGGGGATTGGAGACCGAGAGGGGAATGGAGACCGAGCGGAGAAATGGAGAGCAAGAGGGGAAATGGAGAGCAAGAGGGGGAATGGAGACCTGGAGGGGAAATGGAGATCGAGAGGGGAAATGAAGAACTGGAGTGGAAATGGAGACCGTGAGGGAGAATGGAGAACGGGAGGGGATTGGAGACCTGGAGGGGAAATGGAGACCTGGAGGGAAAATAGAGACCGGGTGGGGAATGGAGACCGAGAGGGGGATTGGAGACCCAGACAGGGAATGGATGACCCGGAAGGGAAATGGAGACCGAGAGGGGGAATGGAAACCGAGAGCGGGAATGGAGACCTGGAGGGGATGCGGAGACCTGGAGGGGAAATGGGGACCTGGAGGGGGATTGGAGACCGAGAGGGGCATTGGAGAACTGGAGGGGAATTGGAGACATGGAGGGGGAATGGAGACCTGGAGGGGAAATGGAGACCTGGAGGAGGAATGGAGACCGAGAGGGGGATTAGACACCCAGATGGGGAATGGTGACCCGGAGGCGAAATGGGGACCTGGAGGGGGATTGGAGACCGGCAGGGGGATAGGTGACCTGGAGGGAAAATGGAGATCGAAAGAGGGATAGGAGACCTGAGGAGAAATGGAGACCTGGAGGGGAAATGGAGACCTGGGGGGGGATTGGAGACCGAGAGGGGGATTGGAGACCCAGACAGGGAATGGAGACCCGGAGGGGAAATGAAGACTGAGAGGCGGAATAGAGACCCAGAGGGGGAATGCAGACCGGGAGGGGGATAGGCGACCTGGAGGGGAAATGGTGACCTGGAGGGGAAATGGAGACCGGGAGGGCAATGGAGACCTGCAGGCGAAATGGAGACCTGGTTGGGAAATGGAGACAGAGAGGGGAAATGGAGACCCAGAGGGGGAATGGAGAACGGGAGGGGGATAGGAGACCTGGAGGGGAAATGGAGACCGGGAGGGGGAATGGAGACCGAGAGGGGGATTGGAGACCCAGACAGGGAATGGTGACCCGGAAGGGAAATGGAGACCGAGAGGGGGAATGGAAACCAAGAGCGGGAATGGAGACCTGGAGGGGAAATGGAGACATGGAGGGGGAATGGAGATCTGGAGGGGAAATAGAGATCGATAGGGGAAATGGAGACCGAGAGGGGGAATGGAGAATGGGAGGGGGATAGGAGACCTGGAGGGGAAATGGAGACCTGGAGGGGAAATGGAGACCGGGAGGAGGAATGGAGACCGAGAGGGGGATTGGAGACCCAGACGGGGAATGGTGACCCGGAAGGGAAATGGAGACCGAGAGGGGGAATGGAAACCGAGAGCGGGAATGGAGACCTGGAGGGGATGCGGAGACCTGGAGGGGAAATGGGGATCTGGAGGGGGATTGGAGACTGAGAGGGGTATTGGAGACCCAGACGGGGAATGGAGACCCGGAGGAGAAATGGAGATCGAGAGGGGAAATGGAGAACTGGAGGGGAAACGGAGACCTGGAGGGGAAATGGAGACGTGGTGGGGAAATGGAGACCTGGAGGGGGATTGGAGACCGAGAGGGGGATTGGAGACCCAGACAGGGAATGGAGACCCGCAGGGAGAATGGAGACCGAGAGGGGGAATGGAGATTGAGAGGGGGAATGGAGACATGGAGGGGAAATTGAGACCTGGAGGGAAAATGGAGACCGGGAGGGGGAATGGAGACCGAGAGGGGGAAATGGAGACCCGGAGGGGGAATGGAGAACGGGAGGGGGATAGGAGACCGAGAGGGGGATTGGAGACCCAGACAGGGAATGGTGACCCGGAAGGGAAAGGGAGACAGAGAGGGGGAATGGAGACCGAGAGGGGGAAATGGAGACCCGGAGGGGGAATGGAGAACGGGAGGGGGATAGGAGACCTGGAGGGGAAATGGGAACCTGGAGGGCGATTGGAGACCGAGAGGGGGATTGGAGACCTGGAGGGGAAATGGAGACATGAAGGGGGAATGGAGATCTGGAGGGGAAATAGAGATCGAGAGGGGAAATAGAGACCGAGAGGTGGAATGCAGAACGGGAGGGGGATAGGACACCTGTAGGGGAAATGGAGACCTGGAGGGGAAATGGAGACCGGGAGGAGGAATGGAGACCAAGAGGGGGATTGGAGACCCAGACGGGGAATGGTGACCCAGAAGGGAAATGGAGACCGAGAGGGGGAATGGAAACCGAGAGGGGGAATGGAGACCTGGAGGGGATGCGGAGACCTGGAGGGGAAATGGGGACCTGGAGGGGGATTGGAGACTGAGAGGGGGATTGGAGACCGAGAGGGTGAATGGAGACCTGGAGGGGAAATGGAGACCTGGAGGAGAAATGGAGACAGAGAGGGAGATTGGAGACCTGGATGGGAAATCGAGAGCTGGAGGGGAAATGGAGACTAAGAGGGGGATTGGAGACCGAAATGGGGATTGGAGACTGAGAGGGGGATTGGAGACCGAGAGGGTGAATGGAGACCCTGAGGGGAAATGGAGACAGGGCGGGGTGAATGGAGATCTGGAGGGGAAATGGAGTCCTAGAAGGAATATGGAGACCGAAAGGGGTTTAGGAGACCTGGAGGAGAAATGGAAACCTCCAGGGGAAATGGAGACCGGGAGGGGGATTGGAGACCCCGACGGGGAATGGAGATCCGCAGGGGGAATGGAGACCTAGAAGGGCAATGGAGACCGGGAGGGGAAATGGAGACCTGGAGGGGCAATGGAGACCTGGAGGGGAAATAGAGACCGAGAGGGGAAACGGTGTCGGAGAGGGGAATTGAGACCGAGAGCGGAAATGGAAACCTAGAGGGGAAATGGAGTCCTAGAGGGGAAGTGGAGTCCGAGAGGGGGATTGGAGACCGAGAGGGAGATAGGAGACCTGGAGGGGAAATAGAGAACGGAAGGGGAAATGGAGACCGAGAGGGGGATAGGAGACCTGGAGGGGAAATGGAGACCTGGAAGGGAAATGGAGACCGGGAGGGGGATAGTAGACCTGGAGGGCGACAGGAGACCGGGAGGAGAAATGGAGACCTGTAGGGGAAATGGAGACCGAGAGGGGGATTGGAGACCCAGACGGGGAATGGTGACCCGGAAGGGAAATGGAGACCGAGAGGGGGAATGGAAACCGAGAGGGGAATTGGAGACCTGGAGGGGAAGCGGAGACCTGGAGGGGATGTGGAGACCTGGAGGGGAAATGGAGACCTGAAGGGGAAATGGAGACCTGGAGGGGGATTGGAGACCCAGACGGGGAATGGAGACCCGGAGGGGAAATGGAGACCGAGAGGGGGAAATGGAGACCGAGAGGTGGAATGGAGAGCGAGTGGGGTAATGGAGAGCTGGAGGGGAAAAGGAGACCTGGAGTGAAAATGGAGATCGAGAGGAGAAATGGAGGACTGCAGGGGAAATGGATACCGAGAGGGGAAATGGAGACCTGGCGGGGAAATGGAGACGTGGTGGGGAAATGGAGACCTGGAGGGGGATTGGAGACCGAGAGGGGGATTGGAGACCGAGGTGGGGATTGGAGACCCAGACAGGGAACGGAGACATGGAGGAAAAATGGAGACTGGGATGTGGAATGGAGACCCAGAGGGGGAATGCAGACCGGGAGGGGGATAGGCGACCTGGAGGGGAAGTAGGGTCCTGGAGGGGAAATGGAGACCTGCTTGGTAAATGGAGTCCTAGAGGGAAAATGGAGACCGAAAGAGGGATAGGAGACCTGGAGGAGAAATGGAGGCCCGGAGGGGAAATGGAGACTGGGAGGGGGATAGCAGACCTGGAGGGGGATAGGAGACCTGGAATGGAAATGGAGACCTGGAGGAGAAATGGAAACCTGGAGGGGAAATGGAGACTGAGAGGGGGATTGGAGACTGAGAGGGGGATTGGTGCCCGAGAGGGGGAATGGAGACCTGGAGGGGAAATGAAGACTGAGAGGCGGAATGGAGACCCAGAGGGGGAATGCAGACCGGCAGGGGGATAGGAGACCTGGAGGGGAAATGGAGACCTGGAGGGGAAATAGAGACCGGGAGGGGCAATGGAGACCTGGAGAGGAAGTAGGGTCCTGGAGGGGAAATGGAGACCTGCTTGGTAAATGGAGTCCTAGAGGGAAAATGGAGACCGAAAGAGGGATAGGAGACCTGGAGGAGAAATGGAGACCTGGAGGGGAAATGGAGATCTGGAGGGGAAATGGAGATCTGGAGGGGAAATGGACACCTGGAGGGGGATTGAAGACCGAGAGGGGGATTGGAGACTGAGGGGGGATTGGAGACCCATACGGGGAATGGTTATCGAGAGGGGGAATGAGTGCAAGAGGGGGAATGGAGAGCAAGAGTGGGAATGGAGACCTGGAGGGGAAATGGAGATCGAGAGGGGAAATGGAGAACTGGAGGGGAAATGGAGACCGTGAGGGGAAATGAAGACCTGGAGGGGGATTGGAGACCGAGAGGGGGATTGGAGACCCAGACAGGGAATGGAGACCCGGAGGGGAAATGAAGACTGAGAGGCGGAATGGCGACCCAGAGGGGGAATGCAGACCGGGAGGGGGATAGGCGACCTGGAGGGGAAATGGTGACCTGGAGGGGAAATGGAGACCGGGAGGGGCAATGGAGACCTGGAGGCGAAATGGAGACCTGGTTGGGAAATGCAGACCTGGTTGGGAAATGGAGTCCTAGAGGGAAAATGGAGACCGAAAAAGGGAGAAGAGACCTGGAGGAGAAATGGAGAAATGGAGACCTGGAGGGGAAATGTAGACCGGGAGGGGGATTGGAGACCCAGACGGGGAATGGAGACCCACAAGGGAAATGGAGACCAAGAGGGGGAATGGAGATTGAGAGGGGGAATGGAGATTGAGAGGGGGAATGGAGACCTGGAAGGGAAATGGAGACCTGGAGGGAAAATAGGGACCGGGTGGGGGAATGGAGACCGAGAGGGGGAAATGGAGACCCAGAGGGGGAATGGAGAACGGGAGGGGGATAGGAGACCTGGAGGGGAAATGGAGACCTGGAGGGGAAATGGAGACCGGGAGGGTGACTGGAGACCGAGAGGGGAATTGGAGACCCAGACAGGGAATGGTGACCTGGAAGGGAAATGGAGACCGAGAGGGGGAATGGAAACCGAGAGTGGGAATGGAGACCTGGAGGGGATGCGGAGACCTGGAGGGGAAATGGGGACCTGGAGGGGAAATGGAGACCGGGAGGGGCAATGGAGACCTGGAGGCGAAATGGAGACCTGGTTGGGAAATGCAGACCTGGTTGGGAAATGGAGTACTAGAGGGAAAATGGAGACCGAAAGAGGGATAGGAGACTTGGAGGAGAAATGGAGACCTGGAGGGGAAATGCAGACCGGGAGGGTGATTGGAGACCTAGACGGGGAATGGAGACCCACAAGGGAAATGGAGACCAAGAGGGGGAATGGAGATTGAGAGGGGGAAGGTAGACCTGGAGGGGAAATGGAGACCTGGAGGAAAAATGGAGACCGGGTGGGGGAATGGAGACTGAGAGGGGGAAATGGAGACCCAGAGGGGGAATGGAGAACGGGAGGGTGACTGGAGACCGAGAGGGTAATTGGAGACCCAGACAGGGAATGGTGACCCGGAAGGGAAATGGAGACCGAGAGGGGGAATGGAAACCGAGAGTGGGAATGGAGACCTGGAGGGGATGCGGAGACCTGGAGGGGAAATGGGGACCTGGAGGGGAAATGGAGACCGGGAGGGGCAATGGAGAACTGGAGGCGAAATGGAGACCTGGTTGGGAAATGCAGACCTGGTTGGGAAATGCAGACCTGGTTGGGAAATGGAGTCCTAGAGGGAAAATGGAGACCGAAAGAGGGATAGGAGACCTGGAGGAGAAATGGAGACCTGGAGGGGAAATGCAGACCGGGAGGGTGATTGGAGACCTAGACGGGGAATGGAGACCCACAAGGGAAATGGAGACCAAGAGGGGGAATGGAGATTGAGAGGGGGAATGGAGACCTGGAGGGGAAATGGAGACCTGGAGGAAAAATGGAGACCGGGAGGGGGAATGGAGACCGAGAGGGGGAAATGGAGACCCAGAGCGGGAATGGAGAACGGGAGGGGGATAGGAGACCTGGAGGGGAAATGGAGACCTGGAGGGGAAATGGAGACCGGGAGGGGGAATGGAGACTGAGAGGGGGATTGGAGATCCAGACAGGGAATGGTGACCCGGAAGGGAAATGTAGACCGAGACGGGGAATGGAAACCAAGAGCGGGAATGGAGACCTGGAGGGGATGCGGAGACCTGGAGGGGAAATGGGGACCTGGAGGGGGATTGGAGACCGAGAGGGGGATTGGATACCTGGAGGGGAAATGGAGACATGGAGGGGGAATGGAGGTCTGAAGGGGAAATAGAGATCGAGAGGGGCAATGGAGACCGAGACGGGGAATGGAGAACGGGAGGGGGATAGGAGACCTGGAGGGGAAATGGAGACCTGGAGCG
Source organism: Mobula birostris (assembly GCF_030028105.1). Lineage (NCBI taxonomy): Eukaryota > Metazoa > Chordata > Chondrichthyes > Myliobatiformes > Myliobatidae > Mobula > Mobula birostris. The sequence goes on along the minus strand of NW_027278540.1, from coordinate 17,425 downwards.
GAAATGGAGACCCGGAGGAGGAATGGAGACCGAGAGGGGGATTGGAGACCAAGACGGGGAATGGTGACCCGGAAGGGAAATGGAGACCGAGAGGGGGAATGGAAACCGAGAGCGGGAATGGAGACCTGGAGGGGATGCGGAGACCTGGAGGGGAAATGGGGACCTGGAGGGGGATTGGAGACCGAGAGGGGGATTGGAGACCCAGACAGGGAATGGAGACCCGGAGGGGAAATGGAGACCGAGAGGGGGAATGGAGAGCAAGAGGGGGAATGGAGAACTGGAGTGGAAATGGAGATTGAGAGGGGAAATGGAGAACTGGAGGGGAAATGGAGATCTGGAGGGGAAATGGAGACCTGGTTTGGAAATGGAGTCCTAGACGGAACATGGAGACTGAAAGGGGGATAGGAGACCTGGAGGAGAAATGGAAACCTCCAGGAGAAATGGAGACCGGGAGGGGGATTGGAGACCCAGACGGGGAATGGAGATCTGCAGGGGAAATGGAGACCTAGAAGGGGAATGGAGACCAGGAGGGGAAATGGAGACCTGGAGGGGCAATGGAGACCTGGAGGGGAAATGGAGACTGAGAGGGGAAACGGTGTCGGAGCGGGGAATGGAGACCGAGAGGGAGATAGGAGACCTGGAGGGGAAATGGAGAACGGAAGGGGAAATGGAGACCGAGAGGGGGATAGGAGACCTGGAGGGGAAATGGAGACCTGGAAGCGAAATGGAGACCGGGAGGGGGATAGTAGACCTGGAGGGGGACAGGAGACCTGGAGGAGAAATGGAGACCTGTAGGGGAAATGGAGACCGAGAAGCGGATTGGAGACCCAGACGGGGAATGGTGACCCGGAAGGGAAATGGAGACCGAGAGGGGGAATGGAAACCGAGAGCGGGAATGGAGACCTGGAGGGGATGCGGAGACCTGGAGGGGAAATTAGGACCTGGAGGGGGATTGGAGACCGAGAGGGGGATTGGAGACCCAGACAGGGAATGGAGACCCGGAGGGGAAATGGAGACCGAGAGGGGGAAATGGAGACCGAGAGGTGGAATGGAGAGTGAGTGGGGTAATGGAGAGCTGGAGGGGAAAAGGAAACCTGGAGTGGAAATGGAGATCGAGAGAAGAAATGGAGGACTGCAGGGGAAATGGAGACCGAGAGGGGAAATGGAGACCTGGTGGGGAAATGGAGAACGGACGGGGAAATGGAGACCGAGAGGGGGATAGGAGACCTGGAGGGGAAATGGAGACCTGGAGGGGAAATGGAGACCGGGAGGGGGAATGGAGAACGGGAGGGGGATAGGAGACCTGGAGGGGAAATGGGGACCTGGAGGGGGATTGGAGACCGAGAGGGGGATTGGAGACCTGGAGGCGAAATGGAGACATGAAGGGGGAATGGAGATCTGGAGGGGAAATAGAGATCGAGAGGGAAAATGGAGACCGAGAGGGGGAATGAAAAACGGGAGCGGGATCGGAGACCTGGAGGGGAAATGGAGACCTGGAATGGAAATGGAGACCGGGTGGAGGAATGGAGACCGAGAGGGGGATTGGAGACCCAGACGGGGAATGGTGACCCGGAAGGGAAATGGAGACCGAGAGGGGGAATGGAAACCGAGAGCGGGAATGGAGACCTGGAGGGGATGCGGAGACCTGGAGGGGAAATGGAGACCCGGAGGAGAAATGGAGATCGAGAGGGGAAATGGAGAACTGGAGGGGAAACGGAGTCCTGGAGGCGAAATGGAGACGTGGTGGGGAAATGGAGACCTGGAGGGGGATTGGAGACCGAGAGGGGGATTGGAGACCCAGACAGGGAATGGAGACCAGCAGGGAAAATGGAGACCGAGACGGGGAATGGGGATCGAGAGGGGGAATGGAGACCTGGAGGGGAAATGGAGACTTGGAGGGGAAATGGAGACCTGGAGGAGAAATGGAGACAGAGAGGGAGATTGGACACCTGGAGGGGAAATCGAGAGCTGGAGGGGTAATGGAGACTAAGAGCGGGATTGGAGACCGAAATGGGGATTGGAGACTGAGAGGGGGATTGGAGACCGAGAGGGAGAATGGAGACCCTGAGGGGAAATTGAGACATGGCGGGGTGAATGGAGATCTGGAGGGGAAATAGAGACCTTGAGGTGAAATGGAGACCTGGTTGGGAAATGGAGTCCTAGAAGGAATATGGAGACCGAAAGGGGTTTAGGAGACCTGGAGGAGAAATGGAAACCTCCAGGGGAAATGGAGACCGGGAGGGGGATTGGAGACCCAGACGGGGAATGGAGATACGCAGGGGAAATGGAGACCTAGAAGGGGAATGGAGACCGGGAGGAGAAATGGAGACCTGGAGGGGCAATGGAGACCTGGAGGGGAAATGGAGACCGAGAAGGGAAACGGTGTCGGAGAGGGGAATGGAGACCGGGAGGGTGAATGGAGTCCGAGAGGGGGATTGGAGACCGAGAGGGAGATAGGAGACCTGGAGGGGAAATGGAGAACGGAAGGGGAAATGGAGACCGAGACGGGGATAGGAGACCTGGGGGGGAAATGGAGACCTGGAGGGGAAATGTAGACCTGGTTGGGAAATGGAGTCCTAGAGGGAAAATAGAGACCGAAAGAGGGATAGGAGACCTGGAAGAGAAATGGAGACCTGGAGGGGAAATGGAGACCGGGAGGGGGAATGGAGACCGAGAGGGGGATTGGAGACCCAGACAGGGAATGGTGACCCGGAAGGGAAATGGAGACCGAGAGGGGGAATGGAAACCGAGAGCGGGAATGGAGACCTGGAGGGGAAATGGAGACATGAAGGGGGAATGGAGATCTGGAGGGGAAATAGAGATCGAGAGGGGAAATGGAGACCGAGAGGGGGAATGGAGAACGGGAGGGGGATAGGAGACCTGGAGGGGAAATGGAGACCTGGAGGGGAAAGGGAGACCGGGAGGAGGAATGGAGACCGAGAGGGGGATTGGAGACCCAGACGGGGAATGGTGACCCGGAAGGGAAATGGAGACCGAGAGGGGGAATGGAAACCGAGAGCGGGAATGGAGACCTGGAGGGGATGCGGAGACCTGGAGGGGAAATGGGGATCTGGAGGGGGATTGGAGACTGAGAGGGGTATTGGAGACCCAGACGGGGAATGGAGACCCGGAGGGGAAATGGAGACCGAGAGGGGGAATGGAGAGTGAGAGGGGTAATGGAGACCCGGAGGAGAAATGGAGATCGAGAGGGGAAATGGAGAACTGGAGGGGAAACGGAGACCTGGAGGGGAAATGGAGACGTGGTGGGGAAATGGAGACCTGGAGGGGGATTGGAGACCGAGAGGGGGATTGGAGACCCAGACAGGGAATGGAGACCCGCAGGGAAAATGGAGACCGAGCGGGGGAATGGAGACATGGAGGGGAAATTGAGACCTGGAGGGAAAATGGAGACCGGGAGGGGGATTGGAGACCCAGACAGGGAATGGTGACCCGGAAGAGAAATGGAGACCGAGAGGGGGAATGGAAACCGAGAGCGGGAATGGAGACCTGGAGGGGAAATGGGGACCTGGAGGGGGATTGGAGACCGAGAGGGGGATTGGAGACCTGGAGGGGAAATGGAGACATGAAGGGGGAATGGAGATCTGGAGGGGAAATAGAGATCGAGAGGGAAAATAGAGACCGAGAGGCGGAATGGAGAACGGGAGGGGGATGGGACACCTGGAGGGGAAATGGAGACCTGGAGGGGAAATGGAGACCGGGAGGAGGAATGGAGACCGAGAGGGGGATTGGAGACCCAGACGGGGAATGGTGACCCGGAAGGGAAATGGAGACCGAGAGGGGGAATGGAAACCGAGAGGGGAAATGGAGACCTGGAGGGGATGCGGAGACCTGGAGGGGAAATGGGGACCTCGAGGGGGATTGGAGACTGAGAGGGGGATTGGAGACCCAGACGGGGAATGGAGACCTGGAGGGGAAATGGAGACCGAGAGGGGGAATGGAGAACTGGAGGGGAAACGGAGACCTGGAGGGGAAATGGAGACGTGGTGGGGAAATGGTGACCTGGAGGGGGATTGGAGACCGAGAGGGGGATTGGAGACCCAGACAGGGAATGGAGACCCGCAGGGAAAATGGAGACCGAGAGGGGGAATGGGGATCGAGAGGGGGAATGGAGACCTGGAGGAGAAATGGAGACAGAGAGGGAGATTGGAGACCTGCAGGGGAAATCGAGAGCTGGAGGGGAAATGGAGACTAAGAGGGGGATTGGAGACCGAAATGGGGATTGGAAACTGAGAAGGGGATTGGAGACCGAGAGGGTGAATGGAGACCCTGAGGGGAAATGGAGACATGGCGGGGTGAATGGAGATCTGGAGGGGAAATGGAGACCTTGAGGTGAAATGGAGACCTGGTTGGGAAATGGAGTCCTAGAAGGAATATGGAGACCGAAAGGGGTTTAGGAGACCTGGAAGAGAAATGGAAACCTCCAGGGGAAACGGAGACCGGGAGGGGTATTGGAGACCCAGACAGGGAATGGAGATCCGCAGGGGAAATGGAGACCTAGAAGGGCAATGGAGACCGGGAGGGGAAATGGAGACCTGGAGGGGAAATGGAGACCTGGAGGGGAAATAGAGACCGAGAGGGGAAATAGAGACCGAGAGGGGAAACGGTGTCAGAGAGGGGAATGGAGAACGAGAGCGGAAATGGAAACCTAGAGGTGAAATGGAGTCCTAGAGGGGAAGTGGAGTCCGAGAGGGGGATTGGAGACAGAGAGGGAGATAGGAGACCTGGAGGAGAAATGGAGACCGGGAGGGGAAATGGAGACCTGGAGGCGAAATGGAGACCGGGAGGGGCAATGGAGACCTGGAGGGGAAATGGAGACCTGGAGGAAAAATGGAGACCGGGAGGGGGAATGGAGACCGAGAGGGGGAAATGGAGACCCAGAGCGGGAATGGAGAACGGGAGGGGGATAGGAGACCTGGAGGGGAAATGGAGACCTGGAGGGGAAATGGAGACCGGGAGGGGGAATGGAGACCGAGAGGGGGATTGGAGACCCAGACAGGGAATGGTGACCCGGAAGGGAAATGTAGACCGAGACGGGGAATGGAAACCGAGAGCGGGAATGGAGACCTGGAGGGGATGCGGAGACCTGGAGGGGAAATGGGGACCTGGAGGGGGATTGGAGACCGAGAGGGGGATTGGATACCTGGAGGGGAAATGGAGACATGGAGGGGGAATGGAGGTCTGAAGGGGAAATAGAGATCGACAGGGGAAATGGAGACCCAGACAGGGAATGGAGACCCGGAGGGGAAATGGAGACCGAGAGGGGGAATGGAGAGCAAGAGGGGGAATGGAGAACTGGAGTGGAAATGGAGATTGAGAGGGGAAATGGAGAACTGGAGGGGAAATGGAGATCTGGAGGGGAAATGGAGACCTGGTTTGGAAATGGAGTCCTAGACAGAACATGGAGACTGAAAGGGGGATAGGAGACCTGGAGGAGAAATGGAAACCTCCAGGAGAAATGGAGACCGGGAGGGGGATTGGAGACCCAGACGGGGAATGGAGATCTGCAGGGGAAATGGAGACCTAGAAGGGGAATGGAGACCAGGAGGGGGAATGGAGACCAGGAGGGGAAATGGAGACCTGGAGGGGCAATGGAGACCTGGAGGGGAAATGGAGACTGAGAGGGGAAACGGTGTCGGAGAGGGGAATGGAGACCGAGAGGGAGATAGGAGACCTGGAGGGGAAATGGAGAACGGAAGGGGAAATGGAGACCGAGAGGGGGATAGGAGACCTGGAGGGGAAATGGAGACCTGGAAGCGAAATGGAGACCGGGAGGGGGATAGTAGACCTGGAGGGGGACAGGAGACCTGGAGGAGAAATGGAGACCTGTAGGGGAAATGGAGACCGAGAGGCGGATTGGAGACCCAGACGGGGAATGGTGACCCGGAAGGGAAATGGAGACCGAGAGGGGGAATGGAAACCGAGAGCGGGAATGGAGACCTGGAGGGGATGCGGAGACCTGGAGGGGAAATGGGGACCTGGAGGGGGATTGGAGACCGAGAGGGGGATTGGAGACCCAGACAGGGAATGGAGACCCGGAGGGGAAATGGAGACCGAGAGGGGGAAATGGAGACCGAGAGGTGGAATGGAGAGTGAGTGGGGTAATGGAGAGCTGGAGGGGAAAAGGAAACCTGGAGTGGAAATGGAGATCGAGAGAAGAAATGGAGGACTGCAGGGGAAATGGAGACCGAGAGGGGAAATGGAGACCTGGTGGGGAAATGGAGAACGGACGGGGAAATGGAGACCGAGAGGGGGATAGAAGACCTGGAGGGGAAATGGAGACCTGGAGGGGAAATGGAGACCGGGAGGGGGAATGGAGAACGGGAGGGGGATAGGAGACCTGGAGGGGAAATGGGGACCTGGAGGGGGATTGGAGACCGAGAGGGGGATTGGAGACCTGGAGGCGAAATGGAGACATGAAGGGGGAATGGAGATCTGGAGGGGAAATAGAGATCGAGAGGGGAAATGGAGACCGAGAGGGGGAATGGAGAACGGGAGGGGGATAGGAGACCTGGAGGGGAAATGGAGACCTGGAGGGGAAAGGGAGACCGGGAGGAGGAATGGAGACCGAGAGGGGGATTGGAGACCCAGACAGGGAATGGTGACCCGGAAGGGAAATGGAGACCGAGAGGGGGAATGGAAACCGAGAGCGGGAATGGAGACCTGGAGGGGATGCGGAGACCTGGAGGGGAAATGGGGATCTGGAGGGGGATTGGAGACTGAGAGGGGTATTGGAGACCCAGACGGGGAATGGAGACCCGGAGGGGAAATGGAGACCGAGAGGGGGAATGGAGAGTGAGAGGGGTAATGGAGACCCGGAGGAGAAATGGAGATCGAGAGGGGAAATGGAGAACTGGAGGGGAAACGGAGACCTGGAGGGGAAATGGAGACGTGGTGGGGAAATGGAGACCTGGAGGGGGATTGGAGACCGAGAGGGGGATTGGAGACCCAGACAGGGAATGGAGACCCGCAGGGAAAATGGAGACCGAGCGGGGGAATGGAGACATGGAGGGGAAATTGAGACCTGGAGGGAAAATGGAGACCGGGAGGGGGATTGGAGACCCAGACAGGGAATGGTGACCCGGAAGAGAAATGGAGACCGAGAGGGGGAATGGAAACCGAGAGCGGGAATGGAGACCTGGAGGGGAAATGGGGACCTGGAGGGGGATTGGAGACCGAGAGGGGGATTGGAGACCTGGAGGGGAAATGGAGACATGAAGGGGGAATGGAGATCTGGAGGGGAAATAGAGATCGAGAGGGAAAATAGAGACCGAGAGGCGGAATGGAGAACGGGAGGGGGATGGGACACCTGGAGGGGAAATGGAGACCTGGAGGGGAAATGGAGACCGGGAGGAGGAATGGAGACCGAGAGGGGGATTGGAGACCCAGACGGGGAATGGTGACCCGGAAGGGAAATGGAGACCGAGAGGGGGAATGGAAACCGAGAGGGGAAATGGAGACCTGGAGGGGATGCGGAGACCTGGAGGGGAAATGGGGACCTCGAGGGGGATTGGAGACTGAGAGGGGGATTGGAGACCCAGACGGGGAATGGAGACCTGGAGGGGAAATGGAGACCGAGAGGGGGAATGGAGAACTGGAGGGGAAACGGAGACCTGGAGGGGAAATGGAGACGTGGTGGGGAAATGGTGACCTGGAGGGGGATTGGAGACCGAGAGGGGGATTGGAGACCCAGACAGGGAATGGAGACCCGCAGGGAAAATGGAGACCGAGAGGGGGAATGGGGATCGAGAGGGGGAATGGAGACCTGGAGGAGAAATGGAGACAGAGAGGGAGATTGGAGACCTGCAGGGGAAATCGAGAGCTGGAGGGGAAATGGAGACTAAGAGGGGGATTGGAGACCGAAATGGGGATTGGAAACTGAGAAGGGGATTGGAGACCGAGAGGGTGAATGGAGACCCTGAGGGGAAATGGAGACATGGCGGGGTGAATGGAGATCTGGAGGGGAAATGGAGACCTTGAGGTGAAATGGAGACCTGGTTGGGAAATGGAGTCCTAGAAGGAATATGGAGACCGAAAGGGGTTTAGGAGACCTGGAAGAGAAATGGAAACCTCCAGGGGAAACGGAGACCGGGAGGGGTATTGGAGACCCAGACAGGGAATGGAGATCCGCAGGGGAAATGGAGACCTAGAAGGGCAATGGAGACCGGGAGGGGAAATGGAGACCTGGAGGGGAAATGGAGACCTGGAGGGGAAATAGAGACCGAGAGGGGAAATAGAGACCGAGAGGGGAAACGGTGTCGGAGAGGGGAATGGAGAACGAGAGCGGAAATGGAAACCTAGAGGTGAAATGGAGTCCTAGAGGGCAAGTGGAGTCCGAGAGGGGGATTGGAGACAGAGAGGGAGATAGGAGACCTGGAGGAGAAATGGAGACCGGGAGGGGAAATGGAGACCTGGAGGCGAAATGGAGACCGGGAGGGGCAATGGAGACCTGGAGGGGAAATGGAGACCTGGAGGAAAAATGGAGACCGGGAGGGGGAATGGAGACCGAGAGGGGGAAATGGAGACCCAGAGCGGGAATGGAGAACGGGAGGGGGATAGGAGACCTGGAGGGGAAATGGAGACCTGGAGGGGAAATGGAGACCGGGAGGGGGAATGGAGACCGAGAGGGGGATTGGAGACCCAGACAGGGAATGGTGACCCGGAAGGGAAATGTAGACCGAGACGGGGAATGGAAACCGAGAGCGGGAATGGAGACCTGGAGGGGATGCGGAGACCTGGAGGGGAAATGGGGACCTGGAGGGGGATTGGAGACCGAGAGGGGGATTGGATACCTGGAGGGGAAATGGAGACATGGAGGGGGAATGGAGGTCTGAAGGGGAAATAGAGATCGACAGGGGAAATGGAGACCGAGACGGGGAATGGAGAACGGGAGGGGGATAGGAGACCTGGAGGGGAAATGGAGACCTGGAGCGGAAATGGAGACCCGGAGGAGGAATGGAGACCGAGAGGGGGATTGGAGACCAAGACGGGGAATGGTGACCCGGAAGGGAAATGGAGACCGAGAGGGGGAATGGAAACCGAGAGCGGGAATGGAGACCTGGAGGGGATGCGGAGACCTGGAGGGGAAATGGGGACCTGGAGGGGGATTGGAGACCGAGAGGGGGATTGGAGACCCAGACAGGGAATGGAGACCCGGAGGGGAAATGGAGACCGAGAGGGGGAATGGAGAGCAAGAGGGGGAATGGAGAACTGGAGTGGAAATGGAGATTGAGAGGGGAAATGGAGAACTGGAGGGGAAATGGAGATCTGGAGGGGAAATGGAGACCTGGTTTGGAAATGGAGTCCTAGACAGAACATGGAGACTGAAAGGGGGATAGGAGACCTGGAGGAGAAATGGAAACCTCCAGGAGAAATGGAGACCGGGAGGGGGATTGGAGACCCAGACGGGGAATGGAGATCTGCAGGGGAAATGGAGACCTAGAAGGGGAATGGAGACCAGGAGGGGGAATGGAGACCAGGAGGGGAAATGGAGACCTGGAGGGGCAATGGAGACCTGGAGGGGAAATGGAGACTGAGAGGGGAAACGGTGTCGGAGAGGGGAATGGAGACCGAGAGGGAGATAGGAGACCTGGAGGGGAAATGGAGAACGGAAGGGGAAATGGAGACCGAGAGGGGGATAGGAGACCTGGAGGGGAAATGGAGACCTGGAAGCGAAATGGAGACCGGGAGGGGGATAGTAGACCTGGAGGGGGACAGGAGACCTGGAGGAGAAATGGAGACCTGTAGGGGAAATGGAGACCGAGAGGCGGATTGGAGACCCAGACGGGGAATGGTGACCCGGAAGGGAAATGGAGACCGAGAGGGGGAATGGAAACCGAGAGCGGGAATGGAGACCTGGAGGGGATGCGGAGACCTGGAGGGGAAATGGGGACCTGGAGGGGGATTGGAGACCGAGAGGGGGATTGGAGACCCAGACAGGGAATGGAGACCCGGAGGGGAAATGGAGACCGAGAGGGGGAAATGGAGACCGAGAGGTGGAATGGAGAGTGAGTGGGGTAATGGAGAGCTGGAGGGGAAAAGGAAACCTGGAGTGGAAATGGAGATCGAGAGAAGAAATGGAGGACTGCAGGGGAAATGGAGACCGAGAGGGGAAATGGAGACCTGGTGGGGAAATGGAGAACGGACGGGGAAATGGAGACCGAGAGGGGGATAGAAGACCTGGAGGGGAAATGGAGACCTGGAGGGGAAATGGAGACCGGGAGGGGGAATGGAGAACGGGAGGGGGATAGGAGACCTGGAGGGGAAATGGGGACCTGGAGGGGGATTGGAGACCGAGAGGGGGATTGGAGACCTGGAGGCGAAATGGAGACATGAAGGGGGAATGGAGATCTGGAGGGGAAATAGAGATCGAGAGGGGAAATGGAGACCGAGAGGGGGAATGAAAAACGGGAGCGGGATCGGAGACCTGGAGGGGAAATGGAGACCTGGAATGGAAATGGAGACTGGGTGGAGGAATGGAGACCGAGAGGGGGATTGGAGACCCAGACGGGGAATGGTGACCCGGAAGGGAAATGGAGACCGAGAGGGGGAATGGAAACCGAGAGCGGGATTGGAGACCGAAATGGGGATTGGAGACTGAGAGGGGGATTGGAGACCGAGAGGGAGAATGGAGACCCTGAGGGGAAATTGAGACATGGCGGGGTGAATGGAGATCTGGAGGGGAAATAGAGACCTTGAGATGTAATGGAGACCTGGTTGGGAAATGGAGTCCTAGAAGGAATATGGAGACCGAAAGGGGTTTAGGAGACCTGGAGGAGAAATGGAAACCTCCAGGGGAAATGGAGACCGGGAGGGGGATTGGAGACCCAGACGGGGAATGGAGATACGCAGGGGAAATGGAGACCTAGAAGGGGAATGGAGACCGGGAGGAGAAATGGAGACCTGGAGGGGCAATGGAGACCTGGAGGGGAAATGGAGACCGAGAAGGGAAACGGTGTCGGAGAGGGGAATGGAGACCGGGAGGGTGAATGGAGTCCGAGAGGGGGATTGGAGACCGAGAGGGAGATAGGAGACCTGGAGGGGAAATGGAGAACGGAAGGGGAAATGGAGACCGAGACGGGGATAGGAGACCTGGGGGGGAAATGGAGACCTGGAGGGGAAATGTAGACCTGGTTGGGAAATGGAGTCCTAGAGGGAAAATAGAGACCGAAAGAGGGATAGGAGACCTGGAAGAGAAATGGAGACCTGGAGGGGAAATGGAGACCGGGAGGGGGAATGGAGACCGAGAGGGGGATTGGAGACCCAGACAGGGAATGGTGACCCGGAAGGGAAATGGAGACCGAGAGGGGGAATGGAAACCGAGAGCGGGAATGGAGACCTGGAGGGGAAATGGAGACATGAAGGGGGAATGGAGATCTGGAGGGGAAATAGAGATCGAGAGGGGAAATGGAGACCGAGAGGGGGAATGGAGAACGGGAGGGGGATAGGAGACCTGGAGGGGAAATGGAGACCTGGAGGCGAAATGGAGACCGGGAGGGGCAATGGAGACCTGGAGGGGAAATGGAGACCTGGAGGAAAAATGGAGACCGGGAGGGGGAATGGAGACCGAGAGGGGGAAATGGAGACCCAGAGCGGGAATGGAGAACGGGAGGGGGATAGGAGACCTGGAGGGGAAATGGAGACCTGGAGGGGAAATGGAGACCGGGAGGGGGAATGGAGACCGAGAGGGGGATTGGAGACCCAGACAGGGAATGGTGACCCGGAAGGGAAATGTAGACCGAGACGGGGAATGGAAACCGAGAGCGGGAATGGAGACCTGGAGGGGATGCGGAGACCTGGAGGGGAAATGGGGACCTGGAGGGGGATTGGAGACCGAGAGGGGGATTGGATACCTGGAGGGGAAATGGAGACATGGAGGGGGAATGGAGGTCTGAAGGGGAAATAGAGATCGACAGGGGAAATGGAGACCGAGACGGGGAATGGAGAACGGGAGGGGGATAGGAGACCTGGAGGGGAAATGGAGACCTGGAGCGGAAATGGAGACCCGGAGGAGGAATGGAGACCGAGAGGGGGATTGGAGACCAAGACGGGGAATGGTGACCTGGAAGGGAAATGGAGACCGAGAGGGGGAATGGAAACCGAGAGCGGGAATGGAGACCTGGAGGGGATGCGGAGACCTGGAGGGGAAATGGGGACCTGGAGGGGGATTGGAGACCGAGAGGGGGATTGGAGACCCAGACAGGGAATGGAGACCCGGAGGGGATGCGGAGACCTGGAGGGGAAATGGGGACCTGGAGGGGGATTGGAGACCGAGAGGGGGATTGGAGACCCAGACAGGGAATGGAGACCCGGAGGGGAAATGGAGACCGAGAGGGGGAATGGAGAGCAAGAGGGGGAATGGAGAACTGGAGTGGAAATGGAGATTGAGAGGGGAAATGGAGAACTGGAGGGGAAATGGAGATCTGGAGGGGAAATGGAGACCTGGTTTGGAAATGGAGTCCTAGACGGAACATGGAGACTGAAAGGGGGATAGGAGACCTGGAGGAGAAATGGAAACCTCCAGGAGAAATGGAGACCGGGAGGGGGATTGGAGACCCAGACGGGGAATGGAGATCTGCAGGGGAAATGGAGACCTAGAAGGGGAATGGAGACCAGGAGGGGAAATGGAGACCTGGAGGGGCAATGGAGACCTGGAGGGGAAATGGAGACTGAGAGGGGAAACGGTGTCGGAGCGGGGAATGGAGACCGAGAGGGAGATAGGAGACCTGGAGGGGAAATGGAGAACGGAAGGGGAAATGGAGACCGAGAGGGGGATAGGAGACCTGGAGGGGAAATGGAGACCTGGAAGCGAAATGGAGACCGGGAGGGGGATAGTAGACCTGGAGGGGGACAGGAGACCTGGAGGAGAAATGGAGACCTGTAGGGGAAATGGAGACCGAGAGGCGGATTGGAGACCCAGACGGGGAATGGTGACCCGGAAGGGAAATGGAGACCGAGAGGGGGAATGGAAACCGAGAGCGGGAATGGAGACCTGGAGGGGATGCGGAGACCTGGAGGGGAAATTAGGACCTGGAGGGGGATTGGAGACCGAGAGGGGGATTGGAGACCCAGACAGGGAATGGAGACCCGGAGGGGAAATGGAGACCGAGAGGGGGAAATGGAGACCGAGAGGTGGAATGGAGAGTGAGTGGGGTAATGGAGAGCTGGAGGGGAAAAGGAAACCTGGAGTGGAAATGGAGATCGAGAGAAGAAATGGAGGACTGCAGGGGAAATGGAGACCGAGAGGGGAAATGGAGACCTGGTGGGGAAATGGAGAACGGACGGGGAAATGGAGACCGAGAGGGGGATAGGAGACCTGGAGGGGAAATGGAGACCTGGAGGGGAAATGGAGACCGGGAGGGGGAATGGAGAACGGGAGGGGGATAGGAGACCTGGAGGGGAAATGGGGACCTGGAGGGGGATTGGAGACCGAGAGGGGGATTGGAGACCTGGAGGCGAAATGGAGACATGAAGGGGGAATGGAGATCTGGAGGGGAAATAGAGATCGAGAGGGAAAATGGAGACCGAGAGGGGGAATGAAAAACGGGAGCGGGATCGGAGACCTGGAGGGGAAATGGAGACCTGGAATGGAAATGGAGACCGGGTGGAGGAATGGAGACCGAGAGGGGGATTGGAGACCCAGACGGGGAATGGTGACCCGGAAGGGAAATGGTGACCCGGAAGGGAAATGGAGACCGAGAGGGGGAATGGAAACCGAGAGCGGGAATGGAGACCTGGAGGGGATGCGGAGACCTGGAGGGGAAATGGAGACCCGGAGGAGAAATGGAGATCGAGAGGGGAAATGGAGAACTGGAGGGGAAACGGAGTCCTGGAGGCGAAATGGAGACGTGGTGGGGAAATGGAGACCTGGAGGGGGATTGGAGACCGAGAGGGGGATTGGAGACCCAGACAGGGAATGGAGACCAGCAGGGAAAATGGAGACCGAGACGGGGAATGGGGATCGAGAGGGGGAATGGAGACCTGGAGGGGAAATGGAGACTTGGAGGGGAAATGGAGACCTGGAGGAGAAATGGAGACAGAGAGGGAGATTGGACACCTGGAGGGGAAATCGAGAGCTGGAGGGGTAATGGAGACTAAGAGCGGGATTGGAGACCAAAATGGGGATTGGAGACTGAGAGGGGGATTGGAGACCGAGAGGGAGAATGGAGACCCTGAGGGGAAATTGAGACATGGCGGGGTGAATGGAGATCTGGAGGGGAAATAGAGACCTTGAGGTGAAATGGAGACCTGGTTGGGAAATGGAGTCCTAGAAGGAATATGGAGACCGAAAGGGGTTTAGGAGACCTGGAGGAGAAATGGAAACCTCCAGGGGAAATGGAGACCGGGAGGGGGATTGGAGACCCAGACGGGGAATGGAGATACGCAGGGGAAATGGAGACCTAGAAGGGGAATGGAGACCGGGAGGAGAAATGGAGACCTGGAGGGGCAATGGAGACCTGGAGGGGAAATGGAGACCGAGAAGGGAAACGGTGTCGGAGAGGGGAATGGAGACCGGGAGGGTGAATGGAGTCCGAGAGGGGGATTGGAGACCGAGAGGGAGATAGGAGACCTGGAGGGGAAATGGAGAACGGAAGGGGAAATGGAGACCGAGACGGGGATAGGAGACCTGGGGGGGAAATGGAGACCTGGAGGGGAAATGTAGACCTGGTTGGGAAATGGAGTCCTAGAGGGAAAATAGAGACCGAAAGAGGGATAGGAGACCTGGAAGAGAAATGGAGACCTGGAGGGGAAATGGAGACCGGGAGGGGGAATGGAGACCGAGAGGGGGATTGGAGACCCAGACAGGGAATGGTGACCCGGAAGGGAAATGGAGACCGAGAGGGGGAATGGAAACCGAGAGCGGGAATGGAGACCTGGAGGGGAAATGGAGACATGAAGGGGGAATGGAGATCTGGAGGGGAAATAGAGATCGAGAGGGGAAATGGAGACCGAGAGGGGGAATGGAGAACGGGAGGGGGATAGGAGACCTGGAGGGGAAATGGAGACCTGGAGGGGAAAGGGAGACCGGAGGAGGAATGGAGACCGAGAGGGGGATTGGAGACCCAGACGGGGAATGGTGACCCGGAAGGGAAATGGAGACCGAGAGGGGGAATGGAAACCGAGAGCGGGAATGGAGACCTGGAGGGGATGCGGAGACCTGGAGGGGAAATGGGGATCTGGAGGGGGATTGGAGACTGAGAGGGGTATTGGAGACCCAGACGGGGAATGGAGACCCGGAGGGGAAATGGAGACCGAGAGGGGGAATGGAGAGTGAGAGGGGTAATGGAGACCCGGAGGAGAAATGGAGATCGAGAGGGGAAATGGAGAACTGGAGGGGAAACGGAGACCTGGAGGGGAAATGGAGACGTGGTGGGGAAATGGAGACCTGGAGGGGGATTGGAGACCGAGAGGGGGATTGGAGACCCAGACAGGGAATGGAGACCCGCAGGGAAAATGGAGACCGAGCGGGGGAATGGAGACATGGAGGGGAAATTGAGACCTGGAGGGAAAATGGAGACCGGGAGGGGGATTGGAGACCCAGACAGGGAATGGTGACCCGGAAGAGAAATGGAGACCGAGAGGGGGAATGGAAACCGAGAGCGGGAATGGAGACCTGGAGGGGAAATGGGGACCTGGAGGGGGATTGGAGACCGAGAGGGGGATTGGAGACCTGGAGGGGAAATGGAGACATGAAGGGGGAATGGAGATCTGGAGGGGAAATAGAGATCGAGAGGGAAAATAGAGACCGAGAGGCGGAATGGAGAACGGGAGGGGGATGGGACACCTGGAGGGGAAATGGAGACCTGGAGGGGAAATGGAGACCGGGAGGAGGAATGGAGACCGAGAGGGGGATTGGAGACCCAGACGGGGAATGGTGACCCGGAAGGGAAATGGAGACCGAGAGGGGGAATGGAAACCGAGAGGGGAAATGGAGACCTGGAGGGGATGCGGAGACCTGGAGGGGAAATGGGGACCTCGAGGGGGATTGGAGACTGAGAGGGGGATTGGAGACCCAGACGGGGAATGGAGACCTGGAGGGGAAATGGAGACCGAGAGGGGGAATGGAGAACTGGAGGGGAAACGGAGACCTGGAGGGGAAATGGAGACGTGGTGGGGAAATGGTGACCTGGAGGGGGATTGGAGACCGAGAGGGGGATTGGAGACCCAGACAGGGAATGGAGACCCGCAGGGAAAATGGAGACCGAGAGGGGGAATGGGGATCGAGAGGGGGAATGGAGACCTGGAGGAGAAATGGAGACAGAGAGGGAGATTGGAGACCTGCAGGGGAAATCGAGAGCTGGAGGGGAAATGGAGACTAAGAGGGGGATTGGAGACCGAAATGGGGATTGGAAACTGAGAAGGGGATTGGAGACCGAGAGGGTGAATGGAGACCCTGAGGGGAAATGGAGACATGGCGGGGTGAATGGAGATCTGGAGGGGAAATGGAGACCTTGAGGTGAAATGGAGACCTGGTTGGGAAATGGAGTCCTAGAAGGAATATGGAGACCGAAAGGGGTTTAGGAGACCTGGAAGAGAAATGGAAACCTCCAGGGGAAACGGAGACCGGGAGGGGTATTGGAGACCCAGACAGGGAATGGAGATCCGCAGGGGAAATGGAGACCTAGAAGGGCAATGGAGACCGGGAGGGGAAATGGAGACCTGGAGGGGAAATGGAGACCTGGAGGGGAAATAGAGACCGAGAGGGGAAATAGAGACCGAGAGGGGAAACGGTGTCGGAGAGGGGAATGGAGAACGAGAGCGGAAATGGAAACCTAGAGGTGAAATGGAGTCCTAGAGGGGAAGTGGAGTCCGAGAGGGGGATTGGAGACAGAGAGGGAGATAGGAGACCTGGAGGAGAAATGGAGACCGGGAGGGGAAATGGAGACCTGGAGGCGAAATGGAGACCGGGAGGGGCAATGGAGACCTGGAGGGGAAATGGAGACCTGGAGGAAAAATGGAGACCGGGAGGGGGAATGGAGACCGAGAGGGGGAAATGGAGACCCAGAGCGGGAATGGAGAACGGGAGGGGGATAGGAGACCTGGAGGGGAAATGGAGACCTGGAGGGGAAATGGAGACCGGGAGGGGGAATGGAGACCGAGAGGGGGATTGGAGACCCAGACAGGGAATGGTGACCCGGAAGGGAAATGTAGACCGAGACGGGGAATGGAAACCGAGAGCGGGAATGGAGACCTGGAGGGGATGCGGAGACCTGGAGGGGAAATGGGGACCTGGAGGGGGATTGGAGACCGAGAGGGGGATTGGATACCTGGAGGGGAAATGGAGACATGGAGGGGGAATGGAGGTCTGAAGGGGAAATAGAGATCGACAGGGGAAATGGAGACCGAGACGGGGAATGGAGAACGGGAGGGGGATAGGAGACCTGGAGGGGAAATGGAGACCTGGAGC